>NC_041061.1:6330270-6482770 GCF_900634775.1 Gouania willdenowi | reverse complement strand
CTTTGATGAGCAATCAGCAGACACCTCTGATTAAGACTGGGTGTCTAAATGAAACCTTAACATATTGTTCAAAATGAAGACAAAAACAATCTTGCTGGAATTACTATGCGGACGTCAAGGAAACAGCAAATAATCAAATAAATTAAACCTTTTCAATTCAATTCAACTTTTTTTATATAGCGCTAAATACAACAAAGTCATCTCAAAGCGCTATCAAAATATAAAATTTGCTGTCAATGTGCGGACAGATGGATGGATAGATAGATATACAGTATGGATGAATGGATGAACGGATGGATGAATGTGCAGATGGATAGTCCGATTGATGGATGGATGGATGGATGGACGTAGAGATGGATGGCTATATGATGGTCAGATGGGTGGATGGATGGATGATTGGATGGATGGATGGACATGCACATGATTGGTCAGAAGGAGGAATGGGTATATGATGGTTGGATAGATGATGGTTGGAGGTATGGATGGATGTGCAGACAGATAGATGGATATACTGTACTGTATGATGGTCAGATGGTTGGATGGATGGACGGACGGACGTGCAGATGGATGTTTGAATGGATAAAATGATATATGATAGTTTGATGGATGGATAATGGGTGGTTGGATGTATGGATGGACGTGCAAACGGATGGATATATGATGATCGAATGGTTGGATGGATGGATGATAATTGTTCTTTGTTCACATTCAGTGAAGTGTAAAACTCATAACATCTCACATTCTGCACCAATAGAACAAATATCGGATCAATCATGTCATTGTGGATGAAGATGGAAACAAACAAAGTCCAATTTTTTATGAGCACAACAAGATGTAGAAGAATTGTTGCTGAGGAATGAGGGAAAAGTAAAGCAGTTAAAGTCCAAAGTGAAATAGTTGAATCATCTACAATATCTAACATTTAGTGATGAATGCTTTGTTCAGGTGTATCAATGCTGTCTTAATCAGACCTTCAGCTTCCTTACAATGTTTTCTGCTGACAATTAGATACTTGATCAATAACCACTTTTGAGTAATCATTTAACACAGTGTGAACAAACAAACAAAGATTGGGTAACGTCGTAATTAAAGAATAGTGGAGCTTTGTGTCACTGCTGAGTGGTCCGGTTGGCTTTGTTCCATTGAAACTGAGGAGTGTCTCTTCAGTCAATGTTCAACCACCACCCGCTGACCAATCAGATCGCTCTATCTGTTCATTGACCAGAGCCTTTTGTTTCCATACAAGTGAGATAACATTGGCTTTAATTAAGAAGGTTGGGGGTGAAACTTTCATTATGCAGGAAAGAACAAAGGTTTTTGTCAAATTATTATTTAAATAAAAAATCATTTAGCTTTTTCCTGTTATCGTTTTGTGTTTTTTTTTGTGTGTGTGTATTTCAGGTGTCATTTTGTGTATTTTTGTTGCTGTAAATGATGATGAATTTATCTGGAAGCCTGGCAATTCACAAAGTTTCATCTTCTATCCATAAATATTAAAGTCTCGTCTTGTGATATTCCATCTTGTCTCGTTGTCTTGTCCTGTTTCATTTAATCTTTTCTTGTCATACTGTATATAATCTGGTCCTGTTGCCTTGTCTTGTTGTCTTGCAATGTCTTGTCTTGTGGTATCCCATCTTGTCTCATGTTGTCAAATCTCTTCTTTTTTGTTGTCTTATCTTTGCTCGTCATATCCCATCTTGTCTTGTTTTGTCTTGTCCTGTCTCGTTTCATCTTTTTTGTCATATCTCATCTGGTCCTTTTGTCTTGTTGTGTCTTGTTGTCTTGTCATCTCTCATCTTAAGGTATCTTGTCTCGTCTTTTCTTGTTGTAGTACCGCCTCTTATCTTTTCTTGTCATACAACATCTAGTTCTATTGTCTTGTCATGTCTCATGGTATCCAGTCTCTCCTTGCTATATATTGTGTTGTTTCTTCTTCTTTTCCAATATTTTTATATGGATTTTTTACATGTTGTCTTGTCAAATCTTGTTGTTATGTTATCTTGTCATGTCTTGTTTAATCTTATAAGGTCTAGTCTTGTTTTTTTCATATATCATCTGGTCCTGTTGTCTTGTCATGTCTTTTGTATCTTGTCACTTCTTGCTTTATCTTATCTTGTCTCGTCTTCTCTTGTAATATCTCATCTGGTCATCTTGTCTTGCTTTTCACATCTCATCTGGCCCTGGGGTCTTGGAGTATCTTGTTTCGTTATCGTGTCATGCCTCGCCATATCTCATCTCAGTGTCTTGTCTTGTTTTTTTTTATCTGGTCTTCTTGTCTTGTTTTTTTCATATCTCATCGTGTCATATCTCATGTGGTCCTGTTGTCTTGTCATGTCTCGTTTTGTGGTATCCCATCTTGTCTTGACAATCTAATCTTTTGTTGTTGTCTTGTTGTCACTTCTCTCGTCTTTTCTGGTGACAGCTCATCTAGTCCTTTTTTAATATTTCATCTGGTCTTCTTATCTTGTTTTTCATATCTCATCTTTTCTCATCTTGTCTTGCCGTATCTCAATGTCTTGTCTTGTATTATTCTATCTGGTCTTCTTGTCTTGTTTTTTTCTCATCCGGTCCAGTTGTCTTGTTTTGCCATGTTGTGTATGGCCCACTTATCTTGTTGAGTCTTGTCTTGTCGAGTCTTGTTGTGTCTTGCCTCGTCATATCTCAAATTATCTTTTTTCTCATCTTTTTAACCTCTTTTCAACACATTTTGATATTCATAACTCAAACCTTTATTTGTTCTTATCTACACATTACGGATTTTTTTTTTTTCACTTCAACTTACCCTTCCACTGTCTTCCTTTTTTGTGAACATTACCATATCTATTGAAAAAGGACAATATGACAGATGAGCCAGGGAATATCCAATATTTCTTCACCTTCAGGTTTTCCTGCTGTTTCTGTCAAGTTTGTAAAAAATAAGTTTGAAAAAGTAATTACGTGGGATGTTTGTGATGGTGTAAATATGGCTTCTGATATTCTTTATTTTGAGAGGTTTTTTTCTCTCTCTCTATTGTTTGTGGATTCCATTGCTGAGAGGGCAATTATCTTGGAACACTTGTTCACTGATTGTAGAGATTTAACCTCTGTCACATTCCTGATTTGCTGAAGAGCAGGAGGTCATATTGTGTCTGACTCACACATTGGAAAATACTTAAAGGTTGCTTTTGAATCAAAAGGCTCCCAATGGAGACTCAATCTGCCATTTTCTGATCTGTAGAGACTATTTCATAGTGTGATTCTGTAACAGTAATGGGACAGAACTGTTTTTGCTGTCTGGACACAATATCTTTTATTACAAAATTTAGAAATGCTGCAATATCCCTCATACTCATTAATAATATAGACATTTTGTACAATACTGCACAATTTAAACATTTTTAAACAATTTTTAATAAATTAAATTCAATAACTTGAATATTCTGAAAAAAATATACAAATAATTAGATCAAATTACAATTTTTTTTAACATCATATTTAAAAAACACATGCTGCAGGGTCCAGACACATTTGACACATTACTCTTGGGAATGCGCAAAATTGAAATAGCCCAATAAAAACTTGTAATGGAAACACCTGAATTTCGAAAAAACAAATTTTGCTGAAAGGTTTTTGCTAAAAGATTTTTGCACTTTCATGAGGAGGTTTTTCAGATGTTTTGATATTGAACTATATCAGAAAAAAGCATTACACGTCACAGGACGTGACGTACTTGGTCACATGACCACTTCTCTTCGAGGAAATCCACTTTGATCTCATGACATGTCTAGACTGTCAACTGCCAGTTTTTTTTTTTTTTTTCAGAGGTGTCTGCTGATCGCTTTGATGTTTCCTTTGAAGTATCCTTGACTTCTGCATAGTAATTTCAGTAAGATTCTTTTTGTCTTTGCTTTGAATATTATGTTAAGGTTTCATTTATTCAGACAACTGTTCATTAGGAAATCCACTTTGATCTCCTGACATGTTTCGACTGTCAACTGCTAGTCTCAGTCAGAGACATCAGCTGATCGCTTTGATGTTTCCTTTGACGTTTCTTTGACTTCCGCTTAATAATTCTTAATAATAATCAAAGCTTATATCACCCTATATAAATAAAGATTATGATATCATATTATTGTACATACTTGGGCATATTTATGAAATACACAAACTCAAACCTTGAAACGTACCTAAAGATGGGTACGAGTTTGGCCCCTAATCAAAGTCTCAAATAAATATCCCTGCATATTTATAATATGCTTTAAGTGACAAACAGAAATGTGGTGTGGAGAACAGCAATCCATTCATTCCTGACCACAGAAAAACAAAGAAAGGCAGTTTGTTCGTCTCGTGCCAAAAGAAACAAAGCCTTTTCATCCGTGTTTAATATCCAGCTTTATTCTCTCAGCAAGGTTAGGGTTTCATGGGAGCTAAAGTGCAAGTTGTGGGGTTTCTTCATGCTACAAAAATAAGATGAGAAATAGCCATTAAAACCCTTCTCCCCAGAGGTGTGAGTCTGTTAAAGCTTGATCCAGCAGAAGAACGGAGAATGGAGTTAATATATTGAGGTCCATTAAAAGCTGAGGCCCCTCCAGCCCAGAGGTGTGGTTGAGATAAGAGCTCCAGGTGATCTTTCCACTGACTTCAGGCACTCGCCTTCTGTTTTCTCACCTCTCTGTGGATTGGGTGCGTGTGTGCGTGTGCAATACGCTTGTGCACTATGCATGCATGAATGAACGCCACCCTATACCAGCCTGATGCCTCCAAAATTACTCCCACCTTTGACTCTGACACCATTTTAGTATCTTCACACTATTTCCCCATTATATATTAACCATATTTAGCTCCTTAGAAGAAAATTGTCGCCTTTTCACTTTTTGCCATGCATTTTTTAGTGTTTTCTTCCTCAATTTCAGAAGGTGTCGGCTTTGGACTACTCTGGAACGAGTGAGGCCACCTGGTTGTTAGTGAGAAAAAGAAGAAAAAAAACAGATAAAAACTGCTGAGAGTCAGAGGACATATTAGGGGGAAAGCATATGCTAATAATTCATTCAAGGACAGAATCCAAATGGTGTCACTTTAATCCTCCTTTCCTGCCTTTATGTGTTTCCCTTGACCCTCGGAGACTAGCTGCTCAGTGAAATAGTGGTTTTTAATGGATATTATTCAGCAGCAGCCCCAGTAAACACCAGTGACACCTGACTCTACTCAGACAAGAAAGGGCAGGGACTCATTTTTATTTTTTGCAAATCGACGCTTTCCCATAATACTGGTCAAAGTCCAGGTTAATTGGTTATAAGAAACAAAATCCACGTAAAGCAAAATATTAAAGTAGGAGATCTAAATGGACTGAAAGGTAAAGTAATGGATATTATCCGGATTTTAAAATGATAAATAATTAGGTGGATTTATTCATCCATCTTCTCGTGCGTCTGATGTTTCCACAATACCCACGATCCCCAAAATAAAGGTGCCAGAGACCGGGGACCCCCACTGTACCTGAAGGTGGTTGAACACAGACATGAACATTGAAGAACAGTCATGTGGAGACAGGACCATCTATAAGGGGAATAAAGGGGAGAGATTTTTGGGGTTCATCCATAAAGTCAGCAAAATGATGGTCCATTGTTCTATGAATCTGTGATAAACACATTTATTTATTTATCTGAATAATATCCACTGTTATCCAGGAAGATTATTATCATTTGTGTCATAGTATATAGTCATCTTAAAGATCTAAATCCTTGCTTTAATCAGAAATCAAATGGGTTTAAAGTGACCAAAAAGAGTGGAAAAGGTGGTGAAATGAGATTTGAAAAACCACAGAAATTGGTTAAAAAATGCAAATTAGAGTGGCCAAAAACAGACAAAAAAAGTGGTAAAAAAAAATATATATATATATTGTCAATATTGGAACAATTAGTTTAAACTGTTCAATTGTGAATGTGGTTAAATTGGCAGAAAAAGTGGTAAAAAAAAAAAAAAAAAAAAAAACTCTAACCAAAAATTTCAATAAACAGTACTTCTACTTGAGTATATAATATATCAGTTGCTGATTTTAACCCATTTTTTTTTTCTGAATAAAACAAGGAAATACATTTTTTAAATGACTTTACTAATGCGCAATAAATAATAAACTTCCTGTAAAGGTACTAGTGAGCAGCACTTTCGTCCTCCCTCCAGATGTGGCGCTACGTCCTCGTTCTCTCCCTCTCTTCGCAGCTCTCGTTGACTCATTAAAACACAGAAGGAGGAACTTTGATCCTCGCTGTCAGCAGCCGTCGGTGCAGCAGCTTCCCCTGCATCGCTTTATTTAGTTTCCGTGTGTGTTTGTGTGTCGTGCCTTTCACAGAAATGTGGTTTATTTATTTGCTCAGCTGGTTGTCGCTGGTCATCCAAATCTTATTCGTCACTCTCGCGATAGGTGAGTGTGTAACGTGGGAATCTCGGGCAGCTACATTGCTAATGCTAGCGGGCCGAGCTAAAATATAAAAGTTGATCCTTGGGAAGAAAAAAGGGCAGATTTCTGTACTTGTTTTCACACTTAATGTGAGTTATTTTGTATAGTATGACCCGTAGTTTTCCCTTTTAAACGAGTCAAAGGTGGAAAAAAAGGAATAGCTAAACAGTAACTAGCAAACAATTAGGCTTATTATTTGAAGTAGCGACTTCTAAAGCAAACATGCATTAATTTAAATGTTAATACTTTCATCAGATCTGCAGAATTAGCTTTGTATTTTATCGCTGGATTTTTATTTTATGTAGACTTGTGCCTAACAGTAAACAACCTAATTTCTGAGTTAATGCTTTAATTAAATGTTTATTATAATGAAATATTTTCTCCTACAATAACTAATTGATTTGTAAAAGTAGTAATACAAATTTAAAAAAAGCAATAAATCAAAAAAAATAAATGAAAATTTTAGTATATGTCTATGAGCAAGCAACACCAATTCACTGCATAGATCAGTTCAGGGCTTTTATTTTGACATTTCATGTTTTATTTTTAATCTATTAATTCAAACGACTTATAAGGGGAAAAAAAATGTGCATAGTAGGGAAAAAAACAATAATAATAGAATTGAATAACAACCTGCATATTAATTCCCATTTTCAAAAATGGTGCAGTTTCCATTATTGCTTTTCCTTTATTTTAACCATAACCCTAAACTACGTTATGGACTACTAACCCTACCCTACGTTACGGACTAACCCTAACCCTAAACTACGTTACGGACTAACCCTAACTGTAATCCTAACTCTAAACTACGTTACGGACTGATTAACCCTAACCTCCGTCACGGACTATCCCTAACCTACATTACGGACTAACCGTAACCCTAACCTATGTTACGGGCAAACTCTAACTGTAACCGTAACCCTAACCTACGTTATGGACTGGTTAACCCTAACCTACTTTACGGACTAACCCTAAACTACGTTACAGACTAACTAACCCTAACCTACGTTACGGACTAACCCTAATCCTAAACTACGTTACGGATTAACTAACCCTAACCACACGGAATGGTCACCTTCTTTATTTCACTTGCAAAACAAACTACAGTTTACATGCAAACCAGGCTGTTTCTCTCTATCCTGAAGCTGTTTTTTTGGGTTGTTTAAAGTGTTTAGTTGTTGTGTGTGTGTGTGTTAACTTCACTGTAGTTCAGTTACATGAATGATGTTAGGTGAAACCTGTCAGAGCTGCTTTCTGTCTATACACGTTACCTGTCCACGTAGCACCTGGAGCAGCTGCACAGCAGGCGTGTCTGTGTGTGTGTGTGTGTGTGTGTGTGTGTGTGTTAAACTTTAGCTCACGCTGTAGGGGAAATCAAACATCCAAACATCCTCCACCGTCAGGGAAGTGTTGGTTCAGTGCTCTCAAAAACATGAGCTCAGTATTGAAGGTTTTTGTTTTGGTTTTTTAAACTAAATGACAGTTTTGAGTCCACTAAAAATGTTTGTCAGTCATGAAAAAAACTAAAAAATATCAAATGTGTGGTATCTTATCCTGTCATTCATTGCTGTTGGTTTGTTAATGAGAGATTTGTCTAGTGACTTTTTACAACATTCAGTCCCACAACCTCTTATCAGAGCATCCTGCCAACAACTGTTGCAGAGATGAGTGACATTTGTCATTAGCGAAGGCCACAAAAATTAGATTTTATGATCCGAGGGCCAAATGGTCGACATTCATGATTTAGAATAATGACCAACCTGAGCATTAACACATGAAACAAAGAATTGTGCATTTTGGTTTCCTCAGAATTAGAATCAGAATGTTTTATTGCCATTGTTGATGAACAGAATTCACAACTAGGAATTTTTTTGGCTTACAGGTGCTTAAATATATATATATATATATATACTAAATAAATGTAATATAATATATACAATAAAAAATGTCAGTGCAGGTTAGTAAGGACATTCTTTTGTTGTGTATTAGTTTTTTGTTTTGAAGTCATCTTTGTGTGTTTTTGTCATTTACTGTGTTGTCACTCATCCTGTACACTTAAGTTGTTTCTTGGTATATTTTTTGTTTCAGTCAGTTTGTGTATTTTTTTTTTAATCAGTTTTATGTGTGTTTATGAATTCATTGTATGTAGTTTTCCATTATTTTTGTGCGTATTTTTAGTCAACTTGTGTGCTTTTAGAGTAATTTTTGTTTTTGTTGTGTGATTTTAGGAGTAATTTAATTTCTGTGTTTTTGTTGTGGTATTGTATGTTGATACTCATTTTGTCTATTTTTTTGTGTCGATCTCTGAGTTCACACTCATCTTGTGTACTTTTGTTGTTGTTTTGCATATTTTTCTATTTTATTGTTATTTTTGTGCATATGTGTAGTCTTGTGTGTTTTTCAAGTCATTTTGCAGGTTTTTGTTGTCGTTTTGTGATTTCGGAGTCATTTTTGTGTGTTTTTGCTGTAATTTTCTATATTCCTCTTTTTTTTTGTGCATATTTGTCGTTTTTGTTGTCGTTTTGTGTGTATTATTATTATTCTGTGAATTTTTTTGTGGTTTTGAAGTCATTTTTGTGTTTTTGTTATATTTTGTGTTGATAGTAATTTTGTGTGAATTTGTTGTTTTGTCGTGCCTTACTTTTTTATGCATATTTGTAGTCTTTTGTGCTTTAAGTCATTTTTGTGCATTATTTTGTCGAATTGTGTTGTTACGTATTTTGTGTGTATTTGTTGTTTTGTCATCCCTCATTTTTGTTGTCATTCTGTATATTTTTTGGTTGTTTTTGTGCATATTTGTCATTTTTGTTGTTTTTTTGTGTGTTGATAGTCATTTTTTAAATTTTTGTTGTTGTCGTTAGTGTTTTTGTGATCATCTTTTGTGTTCATAGTAACTTTGTGTATGTCTGTTTTTGTTGTTTAGAGCCCATATGAAGTTCCCAGTGTTCCGTGTCTGGCCTAAAAGGTCAAGTTTAAGGCATTTATTCTTATTTAATCGTCGCTCTCCTTCCTTGTTTATGTTCCAGCGGCCGGTCTGTACTACTTGGCCGAGCTGATAGAAGAATACACCGTGGCTACCAGTCGGATAATAAAGTACATGATTCTGGTGGGTGGGTGGATGAGTTCACAGTTGTTACCTGAGCTGTTAGCATGAGCTGCTGTTTTTGACGTGTGTGTGTGTGTGTGTGTGTGCAGTTTTCCACAGGTGTGCTGGCAGGTCTTTATGTGTTCGAAGGCTTCCCCATGTTCATGGTGGGCGTCGGCCTCTTCACCAACCTGGTCTACTTTGGTTTGCTGAGGACGTTTCCCTACATCCTGCTCAGCTCCCCCAACTTCATCCTGTCCTGTGGTGAATAAGTCGCTCCTACACATTAGACTTTACAGACGTCGTCACGGTCCTGCTTCACCTTGTTCTTGTTTTTTTCAGTGCTGGTGGTCGTTAATCATTACTTGGCGTTCCAGTTTTTTGCACAGGAGTATTATCCTTTCTCAGAGGTAATAACTCCATCACATATATGATTCCACAAGTTGTTTCAGACGTGAAAACAAATTAAAACCCCCTTCCTGTGTTCTGGCTGCAGGTGCTGGCCTACTTCACCACCTGTCTGTGGGTGATCCCGTTTGCCTTTTTTGTCTCGTTGTCGGCAGGAGAAAATGTGCTTCCTTCAACCATGCAGCAAGGAGGTACGTTCAGACTGTTCACCAAATACACCCACCAATCCCTTTTAAACGTGGCACCATCTAAGTTCTTGTATCTTACTGCAACTAATTGGCGAGTTGCCGCTGCTGCGCGACATCAAGGGTGGTGGTGAACTGAGTAATGTTGTGAATGTTAAGATTTATTATGTTAATGGGGAAATGGTTAGAGAGAATGATTATTTTCCTTAAGTTGCAGCCACCAGATATTTATTTGGACCAGCATAGGGCGGTGGTAACCCTGTGTTCGGTTGGGATGAAGCTATTCTGTGGAGTGAGGAAGAGATGCTATGCTAGCAGACAGAGCTAATAGAAAAACATCACTTTTACAGATATTCACGTCATATTACAGATATACTTTCTGTGCTAAAGGGGTGAGGAATCATTTATGAACATGTTTAAGAGTAGAAGGCAGCCAGAAAGAGAGTGGTAGGCGATTCCGCCCGCCGCCTACATTTCTGGACATCATTGATTATCGAATCAATTTTTTCTTACACCCTTATACGATTATATGACTTTCTTTGTAATTTCTTAGTTTCTAAGTAAGTTGCTGATAGGCGTAATGGGGGAATCTCCTTCCACATGGATGGGGAACTTTCCAACTTACCGTCTGCGTCTCTTTATTTCAGACGACGTGGTCTCCAACTACTTCACAAAGGGTAAAAGAGGAAAAAGGTCCGGGATCCTCCTGGTGTTCTCCTTCCTGAAGGAAGCTGTGCTGCCCAGCCGGCAGAAAATGTACTGACGAGCTCGGACGTGGCCACACGGCATCCACTCTTCTTTATAGTACGTGTTTATGTGTCGGACACTAATGGGAAAGGACGGAATAGGACCAGGAACAGGAAGGATGGGACTTAAACCAAGCAGCAGCCAAAAAAAAGGAAAGAAAGCACACGGGAGACTGAAAGAAAGACTGATTGACCAATGGATGGAGGGGAGCTTCCTGCAATACGAGCCAATGAGTTTACAGCTTCTGTCTTTGGGTCGTCTGTTGCTACTGACTGCTCAGGATGCCCACTGAGGACGTCCTTATTTTAAAAGCTTTGGTATTAAATCAAACAAACATATGTAGGTTTTGAATATAGCGACCACCACATACCTGTGAATGACTCGGACGGTTCTTTCTTTTCATTCGTTCTTAATTTTATCACTGCACAAGTTTCTATTAAAGGCAAATTCATTTTTAAATGCAACATATCCACTGTGGAAAAATGCCAGAGAAAATAAAATCTGCTAAAGGAAAGTTTTCATATTGACCCCGACATGATCGATTGGTCATTGGCCAACACTGTGCCGTGAATGACTTCCTACCGTCTTCTTTCTGGACTCTTTAAAAAGATTTGTCTATTGATTCTGAAGCGAACTCTGTATTCAAAGGCAAATCTAAACGCTCATGACAAGTCAGAAAACTTCACTGATTTTCCAGTCTCGAAGAGAAAAAAAGCCACTTGTAAGGTTTTCTTCAAACGTGGAAGTTACTCGCCACTGGTTTGCCAACGATGGTGTAATAAATGATTTTGTTGAAAATAACTTTGGAGTAAGATGGTTTTTAATCTAAAAACTGATTTATTTTTCATTATTATTGTTGTTCAGCTTCGTGGCATTGAGGGGAACCTGTTTAATGACTGACCATTCAGTGGCCCTGAAAACGATTCTTTTATAGTATAGGCGTTTGTTTAGATCAGGGGTTCTGAACTTTGGAGTTAGGACCCCATTTGGGATCGCGAGACACTGGAGGAAGGTCGCCAGATGCCTTCAAGAAAGTAAGAATGTTTTTTGAACAATTTGAGCCCATTTTTGCTTATTTTTACCCTTTTTCTGCAACTTTCTTTTAACCTCTCTTAACCTTTTTTTTAAATGCTTATTTTTTTCCATTTTAACCACATTCAGGATTTGTCATGCCCATTGTTTTTATGTTTAAACTAAATATTCCTACTAATGTGCCACTTTTGGCCTTTTCTTCGATAAGGGACATCATGTGTGAGTGAGTTCTGTAGTGAGGCTTGTTTAGGGCAGGGGTTCTCAAACTTTTTTCTGTGCTTTATTTTGGGGGTCGTGGGCTGAAAAGGTTGAAAACCACTGGTTTAGATAAACATAATCAAAAATGAATTAAAAAAAAAAAGTATAATTAATGGGTGCGGGGATTAAAAAAAATCTAGGTAACATTTTAAGGTAACTTTTCCTCCACTTTTGGCACAATCGGGTAGAAATTTTAGGACAATTGCAGTTTGTCGACTCGACTTAAGATTTTTCTGCACAAATTTTCAACAGTGTAGTTCTTAAGGGTGGGGCGAATATTAATTCATGATATTTTGCAATTTTATGTGACGATATAAAACATTTATATTTCTAATCGCTTTGATGTTTCCTTTGAAGTTTCCTTGACTTTCGTGTAGTCATTCCAGCAGGATTCTTTTTTAATGATATGTAAAGGTTTCATTTATTCAGACAATTTTGTTTATTCATGTAATATTGTTCATGGAATTAAAAAATAATCTTGCTGGAATTACTACGCGGAAGTCAAGCCTCTGACGAAGACTGGCAGTTGTCAGTGAAAACGTGTGGAGATCAAAGTAAATTTTCCTGAAGATCAGTTGTCTGAATAAATGAAAGCTTAACATATTATTGAAAAAGAAGACAAAGAATCTTGCCGGAACCATCATACAGTAATTCAAATGTTTGAATCTACACGTTTTAATACACAGAAAATGACTTTCGGAGATGAATGTTGTCGTTGCGGCATGACGTTCTCATTCAGTGTGTGTGTTAGTGTGTATGTGTCACTTTGACTGGCATTATGCATCCTAAATCCCACTTGGCTTTGTCTCAGAGGGGACACCAGGTCGACAGGAATGTGCACTTTGACCCCCACCGAGGTGTGAAGTGCTTCATGAAGGAAAAGAAAAGGACAAACCCACACACACACGCACACACTCACAGACACGCACACGCACACCTTTAGCTGACATGCCACAGCTTCCAGTTCACACTCCTGCTGTTGGCGACTCCTCACCTGGTTCTGGTCCCTGGGGCCAATCAGTCAAAGGTGACCCAGTTCACTGAGATTTTCTCACCTCTCGCTCACCCCTGTGCTCTGATGCAGGAGCTTTGATTTTAATACGTTAGAATATTGGTTTTTCCTCACTGCTTTAAAAACACTATTTCTGCTTTACTGACAATATTAGAGATATATATAATATTATACAATTGTGAGGGGGTCACCAAAATCCATCAAGAGACGTAGAATATTTTTCTGAAAAATGTTCACGCTTTTTCTTCAACTACCAAAACTGCCATATTTTAACCCAATTTCATCACTTTTTCTTGACATATTTTTGCTCCTTTTAAAGCATTTTTGCTACTTTACTCCCATTTCTGTCACTTCATCAAATTTCAATGTTTTTTCTGTACATTTTTTTCATTTTCAAGACATTTTTGACATTTATAAACCCTTTCCACCATTTTTCTACTTAAAGTCACGTATGTTGACCCATTATTGTTACTTTTAACCTCTTTTCACCATATTTAATGCTTATTTTTGACAATTTAACCACATTCATGATTTATCATTCCCATTATTTGCCAGTTTAACTTAATTGTTCCATTATTGACAATTTTAACCTTTTTTTTAAATCACTTTTTCTCTTGTTTTTTGGCCACTCTAATTTGCAACTTTTAATCAATTTCTGTGGATTTTCAAATCCCACTTCACCACATTTTCAGTCACTTTTTAACCCCTTAATTTTTTTATTTAAACAAGGACTTACATTTTTAAGATGACTATATACTATGGTCCAAATAATAAACTTTCTGACTTTATGGATGGGCCCCAAAAAGCTCAAAAACCACCTTCAAGTACAGTGGGGGTACCCGGTCTATGGCACCTTTATTTTGGGGGTCGATGGCTGAAAAGGTTGAGAACCACTGCAATAGATTACACCCCACAATGCAATTAGTAGCATCACCCTACACTTTCAGTGCAACCAAAATAGTTGACTCTGCTAACTTTCCCCACTTATTCTACTGTCTCACCCTGACTCCCTCTCCCCTGTTCCTTTCCCTTTCACCAACATGTAACACTGCCCTTTCTTTTTATATTTAACAAAGTGTTTCTTTCCCTTCCTTAGTGAGGGCTGGTGATGGTCACAATTATGCAATCAAATAAATGTATTTATTTAATTCCAATAATAAAACATGCATAGCTGTCACAACAAGGTTTCACTACATGTAGTGTTGACGTTCGAGAGCATGTGCAGACAAGGTGTAAAAAAACACAAATGGTCATGTGACTTCAACCTTTTGAAAAAGTTTAACAAGTTGCATTGTGGGATTTTGAGTCCCGAAGAAGAATGTAAAGTTAGCGCCAAAGTCTAAAAGTGTTTTTACTTCATTCTTACTGTGATTTCTTTTCTTTTTTCGCCAGAGAAAGAGGACAGTGATTAACTGGAAGCCATTTTTGTTCTGATTTGTTCATGGTGTTCCCTGTTATGACATCACTTTGATTATGGCCGTATTCTGGGTTTTTTCTGTGAAAGCCAAATTATCAACATCTGCATCACATCAGTCAGTGAAAACAACTGAAATGTCTCTTTGGCAGAGTTTGTTGTAGTGGAAGCAAACAGGTTTTAAATGATATACAGGTACGGTTAATAAACTGTTAGTCATCGTCTATTAGGTTCTTTTTGAATTTCTCAGTAATGTCCAGGCTCCAGCACCTCAGGCAGATGCATGGCCACCTCTGTCCATGGGGAGGGGCCCCGGCCCTGAGGGCGTCCTCGGTGCTGGACCTCCTGGATGTCCTGAGGCAGGAAGTCCATCCTTGGGGGGAAGTCTTTGGGGAACAGCACCCGCTGAAGGACATCCTGAGGCAGGTTGGGGGCCGGCCGGGGGGTGTGGTCCCAGCTGGAGGACAACTGAAGCACCTTGTTTTTGTTCCTCCACATGGTGACGCTGGCCCTGAGGTCGGGCTCGTCCAGGGTCTTCTTAATGCCCAGGAAGATGGTCCAGGGTCTGACAGGCTGCCTGAGGGGGGAGCTGATGGACTCATGAGGGTCTCCAGGTGGGTGTTTAGTCTCACTTAGAGTTTCATGTCCATTTTCTGATAAAAGGCACTTGGTGTGGTACTGGCTGAACTCCCCTCTTAAGGTGACCCCCTTCAGAGGAGGCAAACCCTTCTTATGTGTCCACTCTGTCACCTTCTTCTCAACAAGGGCCTGGAAGTGAAAACAACATGCAACATTTATTTGTCCTTTGTTTATTGGAGAGGAAAAACTATAGTGTGTTGATTTAAAAGATTTCAGGTATTGTATATACAGGGATAGGTAGTCAAACACACATTAATGACTAAAACACACACACAATTACAAAAAATATACAAAATAACTCTACATACAGTAACTCTAAAAAATACACACAATAACTACAAACACACAGAAATTAATAAATAATACACAAAAAGATGCAAAAATGAATTAATAATGACTCCAGACAAACAAATGGACAAGTGAAATGCAAAGAATAACTTCACAAATGCACTAAATAACAGATATGTGTATTCAATGACTCCTGACATAAAAAAAAAAGAAAACAAAAACACACAATGAATAAAAACTACACAAGAAACACAAAACATCATTAAATGACTCCAGGCATACAAATGGACAAGAACATTACAAAGAAAATCTTCACAAATAAACAAAAAAATAATAATTTAATGACTCATGACATAAAAAAAAGGAAAACAAAAATACACAAAATAACTCTACAAACACACTAAATATCATGAAATAACTCCATACATAAATGGACAAGAAAAACTTAACAAATGCACAAACAGACTGAAATTGTATTTAATGGCTCCCGACATAAAAAAAAAAAAAGCAAAACAAAAATACAGGAAATAACACCACAAATACACAAAAAGGACTAAGGAATACACAAAAAAACACAAAAATGTATGAATGACTCCAGACATACAAATGGATAAGAGAAAATACAAATAATGATGATTACTCGTACTGTGGGAGTTCAGTATCTGTGTAATTTATACCAAAGAGCAGTAAAACATTTATGAGCTACTTCTAAGTCTAATGAGCTCTTATAATTATATCTACTAAAGCAGACCTTTCTCTTCCACTGACTGTTTTTATCCAGATCCACGAGGTCTCTGTATAAAGCCTGGAGCGACTTCCTCTCGTCCATTTCCTTCTTTTTCTCCGCCTGCCACATGCAGTTTTTCAGATACCTGCCAACACACCACAGTCGTGTCACCCACATGTCACATTTGTAAAAAGTGAACTCCCTCTGACCCCGTGCACTAGTGCGGTGGCCTCGTACGTACCTGGCTGTTTTCCTGTGGCACCAGATACGGGCGATGTCCACAGGTGTGAGACCCATTCTGTCCTTGGCCAACACGTCTGCTCCATGGTTCACCAGCATCTCCACATGGTCCAGGTGACCCTTGGAGGCAGCCAGGTGTAGAGGCGTCTGGCCCGAGTCTGTGGTGCACCTTTTAACCAACAATTCATCTACACTGTTGTATCTTATGGCTAGCATTCCTATCAGTGAAAGGTACTATAAGATCAGGAATGAACGGCACATTTTAGCATCTTTGGTTTATTCAGGTGAGGGGATTTGACCAACCTTTGCCCAAAAATGTGACGATAGTGTGCTTTTATTTTGAGGGTGGTCTATCTTTCATGTTAATCAGACATGGGCAACTGGTAGCCGGAGGATAACATGCAGCCTTCAGTCATATTTTGGACAAGTAAGTCACAAGAAGACACAGAACGACAACAAAAATACACTAAACGACTCAAAAAACGTCAGAAAAATACATAAAATAAAACAAACAATACAGATTACGACAATAAAAATACACAAAAATGACTCCAAAAGCACAATATGACAACAAAATGTACAAAATTCTTCGCAAAACACACAAGACCACTACAAAAGTACCCAAAATGACAGAAAAATATACAGAACAAATACAAAAATATTCAAAATTACTCAAAAAACACACATTACCACAACAAAAATGACCCCCAAAATCCAAAACAACAACCAGAATACACAAAAATAACTCGAAAACCACAATATAACAACAATATGCACAAAACTGAAAACACGCAAAAAGACAAAAAAAAATAGAAAAAAACAACAGAAATACACAGAATAAATCCAAAGACACAAAAAACAACAAACACACACAAAATAGGAGTAAAATATGCAAACATTTTCACAAAAACAGACTAAAACCCTGTGTTCTTTCCTGTATTATTGCTCACATTGGTCATTATTCTAAATACTGGCATGATAATGTGGCCCGAGGATCAGACAATAACATTTTTGTGGCCCTCGCTGTGATGAAAGTTGCCCAACTCCATGTTAGAAGTTGAACAAAGCCTTACGCGTCGACATCAGCACCGTGCTCCAGCAGGAATCTGAGGCAGGCGTCGGCGTTGGAGCTGCAGGAGGACACGACCATGTGGAGGGGTCGGTGGCCCTGGAAGTCACTGTTGTTGACCCACTCAGAGCCAGACTCCACCAGGACCTTGATCTTAGAGAGTTCCCCATACAGGCACGCCACGTGGAGCCTGGAGCGGCCCTGGACCACAAAACATATTGTCAGTGTCTTTACTAATTTGGTATTTTTCTAGGTTTTTTGCTCATTAATTGGTATCCTTTTTTTGTCATTTCCATACATTACAAAGGGCCACATGTTTTGCCTCCCAGTTACATTGATGTATACAGTATATTGCTTTAAATTATTATTATTGGGTTTTTTTTTTTTGAGTCATAAAGTACACTTTTGTAATGTTTTTTATAGTCATTGAATAATTTTGTAGTCATTTTAGGTATTTTTTTGTCATTGTCTTGTTTGTTTTGTGAATAATTTGGTGCATTCTGTTGTCATATTGTGTTTTTGGGATCATTTTTGTGTATTTCTGTTGTAGTTTTAGGGTTTTGGGGGCTATTATTGTGTATTTTTATTGTTGTAATGTTTGTTTTTGAAGTTGTTTTGTGTATTTTTACTGTTTGGGTTTTTTATTTTTTTTTTGCTATTGTCTGATGTATTTTTCTTTATTTACCTGCATTTTAGTCATAATTTTTGCATTCACTGCAGCCATCGGTCTGCTAGTTGCCCAATTCTGATGAATATGAATACTGGTTTTTACTCATAGATCTCTGTCTTACTGGGGGCTTCAGAACTCTAAAATGTGCCTTGATAACAATTGTAATTGACCCCAACCCTGCCCAGTAGCACATATTATTGGACAACCCTCAGTTTGCTGAAGCTGTTGAATGAATTCACATTTTTCATTCATTCACTCATTTTCTGTGTCTGTATATTCTGTCTTATTTGCGACTCTGGACAGAATGCAGGTCAATACATAGAGACAGACAATCACATTCACACTCTAATTACAAACTAACATACTGTCATTAGACCAGACCTCTAATAAACACCCAAAATGACTCCATGAACACACAAAATAACAGAAAAATACACAAAATGAATTAAAAAATACTCCTGCAACTGTGAAAACGAGCAAGCGGGTCAGAAAATGGATGGACGATGGACTCCAAAATAATTCCTAAAATATTAGAGGAAAAAAGAAACACACACACAAAAAAAGTTCATAAAACAACTATGAATGACAGATATATAGACAAAACAAAAACAAATAGTCTAAATGACCCATAACACATAAAGCAACAATAAAAACACACAATATGACTCCGAAAATACATTAAATGTCAACATAAATACACAGAATGACTCCATGAACACAAAAAACATTACAGAAAAATTCACAAAAGGATTTAAAAAAAACAAATATTAAAAGGTAAATACACAAAAGGATGGAGAAAAAAAAACACACACACAACTCCCCCAAAAGCTCATTAAATGATGAATAACAGAAAACTATACTAAACGAAAACAAATATAGTCCGAATGATTCATAACATAAAGCAACAAAAATACACAATATGACTCAGAAAATACATTAAAAGTCAACAAAAACACACAAAACGTTAAATATATATACAAAATGAGATTCAACAATAGACTAAAGGAGGGAGGCAGAATAAGAGAACATGCAAACTCTTTAAGCTAGCGTGTTAAATAAACATTAATGCAACACCAAACCATTATTTATATCTGTATGACTTATTTTATGCCATAAAACGTAGCTTTTATTAGTGGGCCTACATATGACGTCATATGACGTCATAATGTGCCAGATTAAATAAAGTTTATGTTAATTAGCTTCACCTGCTGTCAGCAACAGCTGAATTAAACATCAGCTAAAGTGTAGCCTTAAAGCTCCAAATGTGCACTTTTATTACTTTCCTCTGTTATTACTTCAGTATATCGAAGTTCAACACATTTATTTGACCGTGTTGAGGGTTTTAAACCCCACCTGTCTGTCGGGTTTCCAGGCCTCGGTGCCTGGCTCCACTTCAGCGGCTCTTGCAGCATCTTCAGCCGGGAACAGGCGCCCTCTGCCCGGCACAGCACCGTGGGGCGATGCGCTACGGTGAAAAGAGGCAGATGAACCCCGTACTGTAAGTTTTAAAGTCATTTTAAATGTTCAAATCGCTGATGGACGATGTATTTGTGAACACAAAAGGCAATTAAAAGTTATAGAAAGCTTATTTAAAACAGCTTGTTTAAACATTGTAGCTTTTTTAACACCGTAAGCACAGAATAATATCGGTATTGTTGCCAGTTCCGACAGTTTTACCCATGTTTTTTCCGCCTCCTCCTCCTACCGACTTTGTTGGCTGGCTCCATTGGTTGCCCCGGAAACCTGGTAACTAAGAAACATTGAAACACAATTGTTAAAAACGGACGCATTTTGAGCTTTTAACGGTTTAGAAGTTAATTTAAGTTTAAACTGCAATGTCACACTATAAGATGTAAATGAATAAAAACGAAAATAACTTAAAAATGCATTCGTTTGCATACATCTAACCCACATTTGAACTTATTTGTTTTTATTTTTTTTGTATTTGATAAAGCTTTGGGTTTAATAATTTAAAAAAAAAAAACTGTTCCTGCTTATTAATGCAAGTAAACAATTAAACTAATAATTAGTAGTTTTTACTCATTACAGAAATTTAAATTGTGAATTTTTGGCATGTCTGACAGAAAATTGTAATTTCAGTTGATTCAAATGTTATATCATACATATTTTTAAATTATTTTTGCTGTCTTGTAATAGGGCATGGGGTGCCAAACACATTTTAGTTAACGGGCCCCATAAAGTCCAGTCTTGAGTGGCCAAACCAGAAACACACTTATTTTTCCTCATGTAAACAACTGTATATACACTCCGTAAGGTGGCTGAGCTATGTATTAATTAAGTGGCTCAAACCTCTATTCCCCCCCCCCCCCCCCACAAAGTGTGGAATCGGGATATAGGTTTGAGCTCTGTCCGTCCGTGTTAAAGTGAACAGCTTTTCTCAGAAACCGTTTAAGATCGGATAACCAAATTTAGGGTATCAATACCTTGATGGAGTTCGAAAATGAGAAGTGCGCAAATTTTTTATTCCAGAGTTATTGCCCTTGTGCCGTGCTTGTAAGTCTTTAACCAATGTGAGTGAGCCTCCATTTAGCCTGGAGTCAAATCCAGGACTCGTAAGAACAGCAAGTGTATATTCAATTTTAATGACCAAAGTCTGTATGACTGTGAGGGGCATTTAGCTGAAAAAAATAAACACAAAAAGTTGGAAAACAATTGCTTTACTACATTTTTTTTTTTTTAACCAATTGTTACTGACTGACGTTATATTGTGGTTTTAAACAAATCGTGTGTATTCCTATTCTGCCACCTTTTTTAATTGAAATGGCATTTATTCCAAAGTGTTGTCTCATTAATGTTAATTTACTGAAACTTGACAATATGTAGTAAGGGTGTAAGAAAAAATAGATTTAGTGATACATCGCAGCGTTTCACCACACGATTAATGTATCGATTCAGAAAATGTTCAAATCGATTTTTTTAATCTTGTTTTTTTAACAAACAAAAAAAATCCCAATTTAATCGTGCTAACATATACATAGCAGGTTTACGCCTGGTCACTAGGTGTCAGTGAACCACATCAGACCTTGTTAACTTACCTCAGTCCTCAATGCATTTTAGCTTAATTTATTTTCATAAAACATACTGGGCACATTTATACATGTACAGAGTGTGGTTACATATTTTTTTCTTTAATGAACTTAACAGAACTTTTTTGAAAAATGTAATTGACAGTTTGATACATACCATTTGTTTTTGATATTGGTGCTTGAATTACAGTTAGTTATCAGTTTACTTGTTTTCGCAAGTTTGAAAATTTTTTTTAATTGTATTTCATACAATTTTGTACTTGTAAAGGTGAAATTTGTAATTATTGATACCTCCATATATCGTATTAGGATATGTCGTATCATCAGATTCATGGCAATGCACACCCTTAATATGTAGCTTCCATTACAGTAACTCAAACATAGAGTAGTAGACTGCTGTCATGCTTTTCTTCAATAATCTCTGATTTACTGACATCTCGACTCAAGCCATGGGGGTCACAGAATAAAAGTGTTCACTAGTCTTTTCAACTGAGTTTAAAAGCAGGTTTCTACTTCAATCCGTGTAAAAGCATGTGACAGATAAAGGCGTACAAGCAGCTGCAGGCATGCTGGAAATGGACACTTCATCACGTGGATGCCTGAAAGGCCGTATTGAGCGTGCATTACGCCTGCCTGCACTTGGCCTTGGTAAAGCGGATCAATGGTGTTCAATAGTGGCGAGGCTTCCACACGTGGGCAGAGCCGTTATAATCTCCATGTCTCTGTGGGGCTGAAGGGTCGATGGACTCACTGGACTACAGGACGCCTCCATCGCTGCTATTGACCATCTGACCTCAGAGTGAACACAGTGTGATGGACTGACATTTAATGGAGCCATCGCGTTCGCTCTATGAGAGAATAATCAGACCCTCCAGGAATTTGCGACGTTGCGATCGCAACTATTAATGCAAATTCTTCCGCAATTTTAACCAATTTGACTAAAGATTCTGGTCGATTTGGCAGCACAATGTGGCTGAAGTTTGTCCGCCTTGTGTAAGCCACATCATCATTTGAAGCTGGCAGCCACCACTCGCCGCTGGGTGTCCCCCAGTGTGAGCGGAATCACCATTTAGTCTGGTTACAGACTGTGTCTCAACAGCCAAATTGGCTCTTTCAAGCAAAATAGTGTCTCACGAACGCAACTGTTTAATGAACTTCTGCTGATCTAGAAGGACTTTTAAAGAACATAACCTCTACTAATATGTATTATATTTGATGGAGCTTCATTACAGGTACCATCTAAAACGGTAACAGTGGTGCTTGTGCCCCTGTTGGTATCTCCGCGCGCAAACATACAAATTGCTGAACACGAGACTCTTCTGCAGCAAAAATCATGAGTGCATTGATTAGATTCTCACAGGAAAAGAACCAGTTATTTATTTTAGGATTTTTTTTGTTTTTGTTTCAAAAACTTAAACTGATTCTCTGTAATAACTGTAATATTTTTTGCACCGGAAACCTTTAAAATGTGATGGAAATAATCTATATCCTCACATTTATTACAGTCATTTGTTCATTAGTGGAAGGCTTTTATTCAAATCCAAAGCCATGAACTTCATCATTTTCCTTGTAGTCGCTTTGTTCTTTTCACTGAAAAACGCTCACAGTGGGCCATTGGTTTTTTGCTCTGCTAGCTTTAGCTTTAGCATTAGCTTCAAATACTGCATACTCAGCAGTGTGGTGGTTTCTTAAATGGTGAATGAGGTAGCGTTTTGTTTGGAGCTCCACCGGGACTTATTTCTGCATTAGAGGAATTACAAATTTTGATCCTTTCTTTTTTTTTTTTTTTTTTTTTTGTCATACTACCGAACTGCCGACGACATGCTAAGCTAACCGTGCACCAGGTGGAGTTTTTATCCTGTGTAGTAGAGGCATGTGCTGCACGCACATGCACACATGACCTGGTGGGCGGATTTGTCAGTCATATTACAGCAGATGGGGACAGTGGCGCACTGAAAAGATCGCTAAATCGGCACAGATCGATCAGTGCATCCAATAAAAACTATAAATAATAGTGATGTAACGATTAATCGTAAGGCAGTTAAAAATCGATTCATAGGTATTACGGTTCACATCAATTCTGTGAAAATTGAATCGCAGTACTTTTTTTTAAACAGCAGAGGGCACTATCCAGAAGTGTTGGCGGCGAGCGAAATCTGCTAATACTTTTTTTCTGGCCGCCTTCTACTCTTAAACATATTCATAAATGATTCCTTACCCCTTTAGCACCGAAAGAATATCTGTAATATTACGTGAATATCTGTAAAAGTCACGTTTTTCTATTAGCTCTGTCTGCTAGCATAGCATCTCTTCTTCTCTGCAAGATATCGCATGCCAACCGACCACTGGGTTACCAGCGCCCTCTGCTGGTTCAAACAAATATCTGACCTAAATACAGTGAAATGACTTTTTTTTTTTTTTTAAGTCCAATTGTTAAGGCACACAATACATTTTCAGTTGCACTTTTAAAAAGAAAAATAACTATTATGCAGTTTTGTATTGTTTACTATAGAACCAGAATTTAAATAATAAGCTTCTTCTTCATTTGTATTATTCCTTTATTTATTTCATTCAAGATTTATTTTTAGTTAAATTGCATTGTTTTGAATAGTTTATGAAGGGTTTCTTTTGACAATGAAAAATAGTATCGTATTTTCCCAAAAAAAATAAAGGAATATTTTTCAGTCATTTATATACAGTCCCATTTTGTAAAATAAATCGTGAGAGAATCGTATCGTGAACCCAGTATTGTGAATCGAATTGTATCGGGAGTTGAGTGAATCGTTACATCCCCAATAAATAAAAAAAAAATACATTAAAAAATTCACAAGTTAATGTAAACAGGTCCTTTACAAACACAAATAAATGTGAATACATCAACATTAGACACATTTAAAAAGGCTGCAATAGCTGCTGACTCAGAGAGTTCATGAGCTGATATTTTATGGAATATATTTGTGCATGTGGGTCAATCTATTAGTATTGTTGTATGTACAGTAATTCATTTATTCCCTCATTTAAAATAAAATTTTCTAAAAAAAAAGCACATGAAAAGCAAAAATAACTCCATCCGTGTTTTTACTGTTGCTGAATCTTGTTTCATTTATTTGATAATGAGTTACATAAAGTCATGATTGATCAATAACTCTCTGATTTCCTATAATTAAACCAGATCAAGCTGATGATTTAATCATTCAGTATATTTTGGTGTAATAATCACAATAGTTACATTAGTCTAATGGGACCAGCTTTGTCTGTGAACACGTGAAGTATAATTAAAAAATATTGCATTTCACAAATTGGGATGGATGAATAGTGACATATTTAATTATGCTAACATTTATTTCACACAACGTGTGACATGTTTAGCTTTTATCCTTCCATAGTAAAGTGTTAAATCTGACCATAAACCAGTTGGCTTTATGACAGTAAGACGTGTTCTTTTTATTTGGTTTGTTCCTTATTTGGAGTGGTTAGCATTAGCTCTTAGCTCAATCTGTGTGTCGGTGGGTTAGCTTAGCATAGTTAGCTTTAGTTGAGTTTCCAGTTTATAATCGTTGCTACAGGTTCATCTCTGTCCCCGTGTTTGTGGAACTTTGGGTGGATCTGACGGAGGAACTTGAATCGGTTCCCTTTTGGATGGTTATCTGGTTTTAACAAGTAGTGGTCCATGATGTATCGCAGCACAGCAGCTTCTGGTAGCTGAAACGAGCCCCTCACACACACAGACAGACGGCGGTGTGTGAAGGGGGTGGTGGCGGTGCACATCAGAGCTTCCGTAAACAACGTTCTGCTCCAGAGAATACTAAGTTGACAACAAACAGGGGCAGTTTTGGCCTGCGGAACGCGTTTTTTTTGGGGAATTCTTAGTTAAATTGAGGCTATCGCTAATTTCTGACATGGAAATTTATCGTTTACATCGTGGGATGACAAATTCTTACCGGTGAGGATGTTTTTGATGATAAATCATAAATGACAAAGTATCACACATTCCTACTTCCTATCCTATATGAATGACATTGAATGCAACCAGTAGTGGACAAAGTTAAAGAACTTGGAAGCTCCAACACCTTTAAAAAAATCCTGGCTTTGTACAAAATTTTTAAATTGTATTTTTTCCACAAATCCTAGAATCTTATCAGCCGAAATTATTGTCTCCTTGTTCCTTGACTGTGTGGTTGTGTTCCTGGTGGTCACTGAAGGGTCAAGGACGAGGCAACAGCCCGCTGTGAGCTGTAGTCCCACGACCTTAAGTCTACGTCACAACATTGCAGCTCTGAGCTACTTTGGTGACGTAAGCATTTATGGGAGGTACTAAAAGAGTACTTTAAACCGTGTGTGTGCGTATTTATGTACGTGCACAGCCCTGCTTTGGCCTTGGCAGCTTCTTTATGACCTCCATTTCTAATGTAGCACATTTGATGCTTGGCTTTCAGCTCAAGTGCATTCACATCAACCTTTGATGTGACCTGCTCCTCCTGACAGATGCAGTGTGTTTGTGTGTGTCAGGGTTGGGGCCAATTACATTTTTCAATAACCCATGTTCAATTACAACTCAATTACTTTTATGTTGACCGACATTTTTTAACCCTATATTGCAACAATTTTTAGGGTTAGGGTTGAGGTTAGGTTCACGGTTAAGTTTAGTCTTAGTCACGTGACCTTTAAGTTAGTCATCACATGTTGGACCAGTGTAGCAGCTTTATTAGGAATTCAGATCAGGCACGGGCGACTGGCCGCTCAGGGGCCACAGGTGGTCCTCTGTCTAATTTTATGTTAGCCTTCAAAATAAACTCACAAATTGACTCCAGAAAAGTACACAAAAACCTGAAAAATGCATGAAAGGACCAAAAAAGCACAAATGCACAAGAATGACAAAAATGTACAAAACTCAAAAAATGACAAACTATACAATAAATCAACAGAAACTCCCAAACTTCTTTTTTCTTTCCTGCATTAATTTAATTCAATTCAACTTTATTTATAGTGCTGTTTATTACAACAATAGTCATCTTGTAGCACTCATTACAAAATGTAAAATTCTTAAGAAAAAACCCAACAATTCCACAGTAACAAGCATTCGTGACAGTGAGGAGACATAACCTGAAACAGAAAAAGAAAGAAGGGTGAGGATAAAGCACAGACTGCAGAAAAACATGTTACAGTATTAGCAGGTCTTCCTGCAAACACCTGGTGCTAGACTATGTGTGAGTGTATTAATGTCTCTGATATATATTGATATGTGTGTGATTGTCTTGCC
This sequence comes from Gouania willdenowi, assembly GCF_900634775.1. Classification (NCBI taxonomy): domain Eukaryota; kingdom Metazoa; phylum Chordata; class Actinopteri; order Blenniiformes; family Gobiesocidae; genus Gouania; species Gouania willdenowi. The sequence continues at coordinate 6,456,253 of NC_041061.1, read as the reverse complement.
TCCTAATATGAGACATGTGTGACTACTTGCTTTGTGAGCGTGCACACACCACATACACACATGAACTAAAGCTCCTGCAGAGCTGATGCGCAGTAGGCTGATCTGAAGCTGCTCCAGGCGACCATGACTATGAGATCATTTCCCAGCAGCCTCGCAGCAGGTCCGATGTCCACTCGCAGCCCGATCTGCTCTCATTGGTTAATGCCTTTTTAAGTCTCTTACTGTGACACCTGACTACAGGATTAGACGTCAAGCAGGGGAGCAAAGCAGTGGAAATCACATTTGGTCACAGAAACAAAAAACTATCAGTGCTGTGTAACTTTGGGCCAGTGGTTGTCAACCTTTTCAGCCCGCGACCCCCAACATAAAGGTTCCAGAGACCCCCACTGTACCTGAAGGTGGTTGAACGCAGACATGAACATTGAAGAACAGTCATGTAGAGACAGGGCCATCTATAAGCTTTTTGGGGTCCATCCATAAAGTCAGCAAAATGATGGTCCATTGTTCTATGAATCTGTGATAACCACATTTATTTATTTATATGAATAATATCCATTGATATCCAGGAAGTTTATATTATTGCGCCATAGTATATAATCATTTTAAAGATGTAAATCCATTTTTTTTTTAAATTAGAAATAAAAATGGGTTAAAAGTGACCAAAAATGGTGGAAAAGGTGGTGAAAAGGGATTTTTAAAACCACAGAAATTGGTTAAAAATTGCAAAGTACGATAGCCAAAAACAGACAGAAAAAGTGGTAAAGGTTCAATGTTTCAATATTGGAACAATTAGTTTAAACTGTTAAATTGTGAATGTGGTTAAATTGGTAAAAAAAAAAATAAGCATGAATTATCGTGAAGAGGTTAAAAGTGACAATGGGTCAACATATGCAACATTAGTGTTTAATTTGCTATAATGTCTTGAAAGTGGAAAAAATAGGTTAAATATGGCAAGTTTGGTGTAGTTCTAGAAAGGGTAAAATTGGGATTGAATTGTTAAAAAGAAAATCTTAGTTTCTTGTAGGCATGTGGCGACCCCTACCAGTGTCTCAAAAGGGGTCCTGACCCCAAGGTTGAGAACCTCTAATTTAGTCAACATGTTTTTATTATTGTAGTTAGGCTTCAGTTGGTTTTGATGAGAAACATTTAACACTGCACTGCATAAAATATGAAAGAGAGTTGATAGTTTAGTTGTTTCGGATCTCAGGAGTTCATATTTAATTCCAATGACAAGCACAGAGGAAGCCTTTTAAGCAGCAAACGTCGGCCCAGAGCAGTGAAGGCAGAGGGAAGAGTTTGATAATCCACCATCACATTATCTCTGAGGCCTCTAAGCTCCGCCCCCTGTAAGTGCACTGATGTCTTCTTCATTCTCCTCCCTCTTCCTTGGATTCTCTGTGTTTCATTCCTCTTACTCCTCCTCATCCTCTCTCTATCAATCTTTCTATCTATCTCCCTGTGCCACGTGCTCAGCCAGGCGGCAGCGCGCTAATGCACCATGGCACATTCTGTAGCTCGCAGTCACAACGCGAGCGGGCAGGGCTTTACGCAGTGACCGCACGGCGACCTCCCTCAGCATCACTGCTCACTGTGCTGCGCCTAAGCCTGAGAGGAAAGGCTCTCCAACTCCAAGGTGTCAGATCAAGTGACGAGGAGATGAAATAAATGCGAGAGGATAAAGACCGAAGATGGCTTTGTGCCACGCGATTAACGTCCGTCGCGGGCGTGTGTGTGTTTCTGTGTGTGTGCATGTGCAGATTCACCTACAGACGATGAGCAGGGCCGACCTTTACACACACATGTCCTCCTCCTTTTTAACCCCCCTGAGGTCCTGACAGACGGCCCTGCCATCACACCTTCCCATGATCCTCGGCTCCTTTTCCACATCTCCTGGAAGTGTCCTTCTCAGGCTTCACAGCTCAGCAGAAAAGACCAGAGGGGAGGAAAGAGAGAGAGAGCGAGATATGAGGGCTGAGATGGTGAGAAAAGGTAGAGAGGGCCAGAAAGGTCAGAATAGTGAAGGTGGAGGAGAAAGTGGATGTTATCTGAACTCAGCGACCTCTTAAAGAAAGGTGCTTTTCTGGGTTAATCTGTGAAAATGCTCTGTTTATGAAACCACCACCAGCTCCGAGCATCAGAATCACACACCGATACATGCAATATTGAGGAAGAGTTGGCAGTAACAAGATTTTCAGTGACACAAAGACTTGGAAACACTTGTACTTTAGCAGAATAATGACGACTTGCATCACATAATGGTCCGACATGAGAAGCTTCTCTTTGTCATTAAAGCTGTGCAGGTCACGCGGAAGACTTAAAACTGAAACAGGCTCATACATTATCAAGGCTGCTTTTCATTAAGTTATTATTCTCCCTTGTGTTTGTTCCATTATATCATTAGCAGGAATGTCACAAGATTTTGCAAAATAGAAAAAACGCTATTTAAAAGTCAAAGGTTCACCAAATAAAACAAAGTTAAAAGAGAACAGCAGCGCAATGACATTTCCTGCTTTCCATAGCAGCTTAGAGGCTGCAGTGTTTACAAGATGGTGGACAAAGTGGATGTTCCATAAGTCGGTTGTGTATTGCATAAGCCACAGTGCAATGCATAAGAAGAAGCACAGACACAAACAGTGAATGTTCCACCACCACGGTGTACATTTTATGACATCTTTAGGTCTCAGAGTGAGGTATCAGGAAACAAAACCTCCGTCAGATGAAACGACGTCACTTGTCATATCAAACGTCGTCAAATGACACGGCATCAGGCTTCAAAATAAAAGTCATCAGCCTCAGGCCTTAAAACACGACATGACGTATTTTGAAGGAACCGGAAATAAACATGACATCAATATGCGCTGCTTCGGATACATGAATAAGTTGAAATCTTTCAAATTCAGTGTTATGTGTTTGTAGTTATGTTTGTGACTCTGATGTTGTATCATATTTTGTTATTATTGACCTCCCCATGTGTTATGAGTTCAATTATATTGTTTTCTATTCATTTTTAAAGGTTAAGATATATCAGTTTGATTTAAATATGTATGTATGTATTTATTAAACAATACATTGATATACAACTTACTTCATTATGTGTACGTCCGTTTCCTTCAAAATAAAACGTCATGTCGTGTTTTACGGCCTAAGGCCGTCGAGTCTTACTTTTATTTTGAAGCCTGAGGCCGTTTCATTTGATGGCGTTTGGTTTGACGTGACGCCGTTTCATCTGACAAAGGTTTAGCTCATACCTGATACCTCACGCTGAGACCTGAAGATGTCCTCAAATGTACACCATGGTGGTGGAACATTCACTGTTTGTGTCTGTGCCGCTTCTTCTGCATTGCGCTGTTTGGTGGCTAATTGCCCTCACCCCTGCAGGTTTCCACTGACACTGTGACCCTGTGATATGACGGTCTCTCCCTAGCTATCCAGGTCATGGAGCATTGTCCTGTCCTGGTTCATCAGCAGGGCAGCGTTCCACATAGCGCTTTGTTTCCTCTCACACAGCCTGATTATATCATAAATCTCCATGTCGGTTGGAATGATGGGGAGTGAAAAATAAAAAATGCAGGTCGGACAGTGATACCCTCACAGGCGCAGTTTCAAAGCTCAACAAACCTGGTCAAATGCTCCTTTTTATAAAAGACGTCATCCCAGCAAAGCTTTTGAGTCTAAAAACAATGAGAAGTTATTCAATGCACCGCAGTGTCACTAGGCTGATTTCCACCTTTTAAATAATTCAGCCGTACAGCGGTTAATAGGAGGAAAACTTTGAAAATCATTTGTGCTGACAAGACTGATGCAATGCAGCCTGGAAACCTTTTGTATCACATGTTGATCTCTGTATTATTGATGCTGGAGGCCATGGGAGGGAAAAGACTTTTCTTTGACCCTGATGGTTTTACATCCTTTATGCATGTATAAATAAAAACACTGAAAGGGAAGAAGGAAGTTAAAAAAAAAAAAAGCATGTTTAATATCTATCGGATTATGTTTTTTGGGACAATTGAAAGTAAATGTGTTCATATTTCCAGTTTTAAAAGCTTAAGGCGTGGTGATCGTGTACAAAGAAATGTTTGCTTTTCAGGGAGAAAAAACTGGATGAAATGTCTATAGATTCATGATGGTGAGCACTTGTGACATTATCAGGTTAATTATGGGTTCAGGAGTTCAAGAGGTGGGAGTCGAATTCCCCTTACAGCAGATCTATAATCAGCAGCAGATTCAGGCCACAAAGCAAAAAGAGGTGACGCAGCTCTAATGGAGTCCTTCACTTAGGACCATAAACTATCTGACGGGTAAGTTTGCAAGTGAAGGATCTGGAAGTTTCAGTAATCTCTCAATGTTAGAACAGAATCCACCATCTTTAGCTTTAGACCAGCGGGTCATTCAGTACCAGGCTGCAAGGCAGGCACAAAGTTTTCTTTTGAAAAATGCGTACTACTTGTGCTTGATGCTATGCACCTTGAATAGCTTAATGCTCGAGCATAACCCTGTGCTAACAAACCCATCAAAACTAAGGCAAGTATGATTCGGATGATGAGTGTTCATTTCCCACTGAAGTATACTTCCAAGTTTCCCAAGATGCATTTGTGAAGCACACTGAGCCGCCTTTGAAAGTTATGAAAACATTTTAAGTGAGAAAGTGACCAAGTAGAATATCAACATGTGCTCATTTGATCCATTACAGATCCAGATACAGCTTGATATTTTCCTCATAAATGGTCTAAAAAAAATCAGCCAAAAATTAGCCTAAAAAGCCTTCTTCAGACACAATAAACCCAACCTGACAGCGCAGCTTCTATTACGGTTATTGTCTTTTTTACCCTCTGTAAATTTTAAGAACGTAAAAAGACAGTTTTCCAAATGTGAGTAAAAAGCACAGATATTTGTGTAAAAGGAAAAAACTTCACCAAAATAAATACTCGGATACCTTAAAAAGCTAGGTACACAAACAGATTTTGGATGTAACGTCAGTCTTTGTTTTTGTCCAGCTTATGAGCTTTTGTATGGAAGCTTGTGTTTTTCTGTAGAACTCAATATTTGAGCGTGTTTGAATCTTTGTATGTGTGTGTTTTCCTGTATCGTCTGTTTTGGCATCGGTTGCATTGTGTTACAGATACAAATGTGTTGTTGGTCACTGATCTGATGTGTGAAAATGACACGTGCAATGCTATGTGATCTTATTAGACCTGAAAGCGTGTGGATGTGGGACGTGCGTTCATGCGTGCACACAGGTTTGCACACGCGCTAATGTGTTGGGGGTCGTCTCGTGTTAATATGCTTTAACATCCATTGAGGTGGGCTGTGATCTGTGATCGCTCTCAGTCAGGTGAGGAGGTGTGAGACGGCTTGGTCCAAAGTGTGAAAAGAAATGTGAGAAGTCTGTCTCATCTCAAGGGTCCAACCTATGACAGGAAACATGCTTTAATCAAGTTACAGTTAATTTATTTTGGACTGTTTGCTTTGTTTGGTCACACAGTCGATCAGCTAGTTACTTTGTTTTGTTCGAAGACAAATGACAAGCATCCAACATAAACGTTTTGAAAACAACATTTTTTTTTTTGTCGTTTTGTGTATAATTATTGTCCTTTTATTATTGTGTTGGGTTCTTCCAATTTTTTGCATACTGTATTTGGAGTAATGTTGTCGTTTTGGAATCCTTTTATGCATTTTATAGGGCCCTATAAAATCTGTTTTATTTTTTTCCAAATTCAGTTTTATTTTTTCCCAAATTCCGTGTTATCCACTTTAATTTTTTTAATTCCGTTTTTTTAAGAAATATTTACATTTTTTTAAAAGAAAATATTAGTTTTTACCTCCTGTGAGGAAACAAAATAAATACTAATGAATAAAAAAAAACTAAACAGAAATGTATGTTCAAAATAAAGTAAGATACAATTAAAAGGTAGATATAAGTTGTAGTGACATGGATTGTTCTGACTGCTTCTTTTTAATTATTTATGTCATATAAAGATGTATGAGAACAGCATTAATGTCACCTGATTTCCTCTCAGGGATCAATGGTTTACTGAATCTGAGCCATTTAATGATTAAGTTTTGATCACCTTAGTTTAAAATAACTTAATTTAAATGATCCTATCTTCTGTAGCTCTGATGAGATGTTCTAATAATGTTGCTCCAATGGACTTTTAATTTGTAAACTGGAAGTTCCCACTGAAACGGTTGTACTTGAGGTAGCTTGCTGACTGTGAATGTGTATCTACGAGGCACGGACAAAAGGCTGGAATAAAAAGAACTAAAGGACAACACGGACTGAGTTATTCTTAATTAACCAGGCACAACAGTTCTAACACTGAGCAGGGGAAGATGATTAAAGCTGATCACGTTTTCACGGAGCACCGCTGCGCCACGCGTAACACTGACGGAGCTTTACAGGCACAGCAAAGTTAAACGGGCACTGGTGGCTCTGTGTTTAGGTGTCAGTGATGATTTGCGTTGTTTTTTAGACGGTGTGCAGCCAGGACAGGAGGGGGGAGGATGGTCCCCGGAAACATTTCTTGCCCCACGGTGATGGCGTTTCATGCCGATTCTGTCCATTTCCGTGTTTAACTATTTTCATTGGGCGATTCCGTTAACGCAGAATATATAGGACCCTTTATCATCTTTATATGCGTCTGTTATTGTGTTGGGTTTTCCCCTTTGTTTTGTGTGTATTTGGAGTAATGTTGTGTATTTTTTGTCATTTTTGTTGTAGTTTTGTGTATTCTTATTGTCCTTTTTATGTGTGTGTGATTGTATAAACGTAACGTAAAGTTTTTGAATCTGTTAGACCCCAACAGTGTTGTGCAAAAAACCTACAAAGAAGTGCATCACAAAATGCTTGTAACAGGAAAAATACAGTATACCATAAACATGAGGTTTAATGCGATCACCGCAGATGCTTCTGAAGAAGACTGACAGATGACAGTCAAAACATGTCAGGAGATCAAAGTACATTACCTTAACATTTTAATTTAAAAAAGAAGACAAATTTAACTTGTTTTGTATAAGGTAATCGAGTTGAATGTAGCAGCTGAAAAACTCTTCATACTTCTCACTTTTATAATCTCAAGTTATTTAAAATAAAAATGCAAAATTCAGGGAAGTTTGAGGTAAACTGAAGCTTTGTGTAAAAAAAAGAAAAAAAAAAAAAAGCATCCTCTGATCACAGCTAATCAGAAGCTGAAGCTCCTATCATCACTAAAAGCAATTACACACAGCTAAAGAGCTAACGCTGACACAGTGGCTCCATGGATGTTGAGGCCATTTGGAAACATCTGGATAATTCGCTGCCCTTCATCTGTCGGCAGCTGCTGGAGCCTCAGCCTTTTATATCATCGCCGTGCAGAGAGGATACGACATCTCACCTCAGCTGCTGCACAGGCTTTTTAAAAAGCAGCAGTTCCCTGTTCTCCTCTGACCCAACGGGCTATGAAGCCTGGATCCAGGGAGACCAATGACTACCTGTTTTTACCCTCCAGTTCATACATTCATTCCTGTTTGGTTTGTAATGTAGAGTGTGTTCTTTCAAACTCTGACATGATGTTAGGAAACGTGTGAGATGTTAATGGGTCGTCACGTTGCTGTGCAGACCAAGTGGGAGGTGAATTGATTTTGATCTTTTGAAGATGAGGATCATCTTCTTCACATAAAGGAGCAGGTGTTTGTCCATTGCCAGCCCTAAGCCGGTCCTCGCCCCAGGCAAAGATTTTTAGGTGGTCATCACACTGCACAGCCACTTTAGATATCCTCACACAATAACGTCAATATCTTTGACTTTGATCATTTCTTATATTCTTAGAAAACAAGAACCCAATCAAAATAGTTACAGAAAATAAATAACAAAACATGTATTTATTTTTTTTTGATCAACACTTAAAATTATTTAAATGTGTAAATAAATAAATAATCTAAACAAAATGTAAAAAAATTAAAAATAAATTATTCATACAAAACGAATAAGGCACTGCACATAAGATATTGTAGAAATCAGTAAAGTATGAGCGTAATTTCAGAAATTAAATATATTACTATTTATTTTTTGAAAAAGAGAGCTCCAGTGGTGCAGTTAAGGATTAGTTAAAAACAAAACCTTCCCTATAACCCCAGAGAGTAGATACAGTTGTTTATTATTATTATTATTTTAAGATTAATAAACCATAACATCTACTTTCAATGACAGGTAACTATCTGCACACTTAAAGGGATCCTCCACTGTTTTTACTAATGTGGCCTAGAATTTTTGAAATGTACTTATGAGAAAATCTACGTCTAACAGAACACATTGATTTTGCACCATATTTGTTATATTGATTTTTCAAAATGGGACTACTTTGCAGTTTTGGAATCACAGGATTGATGTCACACAGCCCCACTGCCTGTAAACATCCCATTGTTTTCTATTGGAGTGAAACATTCAGCTTAATTTGATTTCAAGATGGCGGAACACAGGCTTTAAAACGGTAAAGTGGTCCCATTTTTAAAAGTTAATAAAATGAATATGGTGCAAAATAATGTGTTTTGTTAGGTAATGATCTTCTAGTAAGTACATTTCAAAGATTTTAGGTAGATTCAAGAAAGTGTCGAGTATGCAGAGGTTGTTCCCAAGTGTCTTTTCTTTTGGAAATCAAAATATGGTCACCCTAATTTTGTGCATCGTTTACTTGTGATTGTTTTGTGTGCTACTATTGTTTTTGTTTTTTTAACGTCCACTTTCATCTCGTCACCTTTTGGTGGTTTTTACACTAACATTTGTATCACCTGTATGGGCATCAGTTGCGGCGTGTGGCGTTAAACATGATGTTGGTCACTGATCTAATGTATGAACATTGCTATCACATCATACATGCAGTGTGATGTGGGTGTGAGATGAGACGTGTGTATTCACCTAAACCAGAGCTCACCATCTTTTCTGAAACTGTGAACTACTTCATAGGTACTGTATCTTGAAGGTCTACCAGTTCGAAAAGCACTTCTTTAATACAAAATGTTCATGGTTTCACTTTAATTAGAGGGTAAGACAATAAGGAAGGCTAGCAGTAACTTAAAAAAGGTAAGAAATGTTGAAGTTAAACTTTATTTATCCTAATTTATGCACTTGTTTAATTTATATTAGTTTTCATACAAAATTATAATCTTCCTATTTCACGAGCTACTAACAACTTTTAAAGTGTAAGTCCACCCCCAGGTTTTTACTGACCTGCCACTAAAGGGAAATTCAAAACAATGCCTAAATTATGGGCATTGCTCCTGGAGTAGTTAAGACACGCCCAGCCACAGCAGCCCCACCCCCACAGCGCTGCACAGCTCTGCATGTTCTGCAAGAGCTACTAAGAAACAACTTTTAACTAGTTGTATAACATGTAACATTTGTATAATGTAACGTTTTAAAAAAAAAAAAAAAAAAAATATATATATATATATATATATATACACATATATACATACCACAACCCTCATATGGTCCATGCGGGCTACCTGGTGCCTGTGTTGGTGACCCCTGACACGTTTTCAGGAGCTTGACACACAGTAGATGGAGCTTTGGTTAGCATGATGCTAACAGGACGCGAGGATAAGATGGCATGAGTATGTGCTTTAGTTACAGATATGTAAATGTAACCATGTCGGAAATAAACTGAATAAATAAATAAAATAAAATATCTTTGGACATGTCATGGTGGCGGATGGAGGAGCATCACCTCAGGTCCAGTAGCAGGCCTCTAAGCCTCTGACTGGAGCTGACAGCGGTTGATACATTTGCTGCTTGGCACGTCGACGTCATTGATCTGAAAAGGAAAAAACGTTCTTAATTTGCTCCCTGTTAGAGCTCCGGTTCACAGCTCGGTCAGCTTTCCCTGATACTATATTCCCCGTTTGTTTCAGTAAAGGTTCTCCCGTCACATCGCATTTAGGTCAAGATGCCTGTGAACTGTGAAAGCACCGCGCAGAGGGACTGGGCCAGGCTGGGGGCTCCTGGGTCCTAAACTCCACCAGGGTCAGGGAGCTGATGATGAGAGAAAAGTGAGATTCAATCACTAAATCTCCTAAAAATGTTCAAATAATCTTGATTTTTATGTTTGGAAAGCAGCAGCAGCACCTTCTTGATGTTTTTCATATTTTAATTTGAATAATCAAACATGAGCAAAAGTTTGCAAGCGAATGCATGAAAGAAGCACAGAAATATTTAGCTCACTTTTAAATGACTATGAATAATAAAGGGTTAAAATCGTACCTGCAGTGAAAGCTTTGGCTGCTCCTTCAGGCTGAAGTCCTCCAAGCAAAGCCAGCGTCCGTCTCTGTCGTCTTTATGCTCATCCCTCCTCAGCAGGAAGGCTCCGTTCTCTCTGTTGGCCCCTGATTTTATGAATAATTAATGACAGTCAGAAGCTCAGCTGAGCTGCCTAATGAGCGCATGCACCATTCACACGTAAGATTACATGAGAGCTTTAATTCCACTTCATTCAGAATAAAAAATGACCTTGTAAACACCTAATTCTGAATGAAAATGTCCATTCTGGATTAAACTTAAATCCGAAGTAAGTGGCTAGTTTATTCCGATTTTAATTCAGAATTTGTGCTACCACGCAGGTTCCACTTTAGTAAAAATAACAACTCGACTCAGGGCAACACCTGTAAAATGATTATAACATGCACAGGAGGGTGCACGACAAACATGATCATTGTACATTGTATACATTTACATTGTATACACTACATACAATCATTAGAAATCGAGGAAACAGAATCAGAACCGGAATCGTTCGAATTTCAAATATGCCCAACCTTATTCTTTGATCTTGTAAATGTTTACTCCACTTTAAATGAATTCCAGTCATTCTGCGCATGCTCGTCTTGTTGCCATGACGCGCTGGTGATGACATAGTTCATGATTGCAAGCGCTGGAACTGGACCTGAGACTATTTATTTAATAAATGTATGAAATATTTAGAATATTTGGATATAATGAAAGGGTGGATGGACAGAAGCATAAACATGTGGACATTCACGGACATCAGCAAACTAAACAGGCTTCATCGGGGGACATGTAGCCTACAAATGTTGATGATCGTCTGAAAGTCTCCTTCCACTCAACATCCTGTAGATGGAGGTAGAGCAGCTGTTGCACTAACCGTTGGCTTTGATTGGCCAAAGTATGGTCATCTGCCTGCCTTTTCCACTTCTCTACCTCCCTTCTCCTCCTTAGCTGCTGAAAGTGCAACAGTATGTTATTGTCGAGATGCTGCTTTAAAAATATCAAAATATAAGTGAAAATAGTTCTTATGTGGTCTTCTATGTTGTACCTGAAAATAAAGGTTTGTTTTGTGTTTTTTTTTTTTTTTTTACCTCTGGTAGACGTGAATACGTCACGTTCGCCCCTTGTCCAATCAGAACCCTTCCCAACCCCCAGACCTAAAGCGGAATTGAATAAAGGCGAATAAACGTGTTTCCCATGTAAACCTCAATTCGGAAATTACTATTTTCATGTAAACACGAAAGAGAATACTTTGATTCTGAATAATTAATTCCAAATTAAAAAAACATCATCTAATTGTGACAACTGTTATTATTATTATCATTATTATTATTATTATTCCTCGTTGTGTGAGCCTAATTTAGAGGAATTAGTTTTGAATCTGTGCTACGGTTTTTGAGGCAAAGATGGAAAATACTCCAGAGAGCTCGTTGGGAGTATTAATTTGCTTAATCGCTCAATTTGTGTGCCAGTGGTGCTACGCTAATGTTTGCTTTCAAACCAGCGTGTGTGTGTGTTGATGGAGTGACTCAACTCGCTCCGTTAGAGGTTTCTTCATTATCACATCGAGGAGCTTTTTTTCCATTCATTGAACAGCAAATTGGTAGCGTGGTGTACACACACACACACTCTGCCTCTGTGTGACTCACAGTGAAGCAGTTAAATGGAGGTTAACACGTGGTGATGCAGAATGCAAACATAATTAGGTCACATTAAGTTTATGAACGACTAATATTTCTCCTGAACAGTTTATTTAATATTTTTTCATCCCCACTCGCCTGATCCACGCTTCTTGTTGCTTTGTGGCTTTTTCACTGAGCTCGAGGATGTTGACATCAAAAGAACACACAGAGTCTTATTTAAAATTGATGGAACTGCTACACTTTCTTCTACTCCTGTACTATGCACAGATATGCTACACACCAGCAGCAGGAAACACTTCATATGTTACAACCTGGCCTTATTTTTTATTCATCCTGTGCTCTTTCAGAAGATAAATAAACCAAGGGTCATTTATTTTATGTTGTATTTATCAAACTATTTATTTTTTTACCGTGTCGTATAAATATATTTTAAAATAAAGGGAAGGCAGTTTCCTGCTGCGTTCAATTGCACTCAGAACCAGGCTAAATCCGACAGAACGAATTGGAAAAGTACAATAAAACGACCCTTGAGCTCGCTACCCTGAATCGTGAATTCGGGAAGGATCCAAGCCTCCAGAGGCTTAGCAAAACGGCGGTGCACACCGTTAGAGGTAAACAGCCACTTTCTCCTCAACTTTTACTTTTAGCAGCATCTAATTTAGCATTTGTTATTAAAAGTGTAGAATAACTTTGTAGTGGCATTTTCATTTGAAGGCAGCTCTGCGTAAGTAGTGATACCTGTATACTGTAGTTTAATGACGCATGCAGGTGCTTTGAACTCATATATTATGTCTCTCTCTGTCTTACTCTCAAGTAGCTAATATGTTTCCCCAGCAGGCATTTTTGCACCTCAATCGAACGCAGCATTAAACCTTAGTATTCATCGAACTTAAAGAGTAACAAAATCATAGGTTTTATTTGCACCCTTCGCAGCATCAAATATAGTCCACAGCATGATTTTAACGAGCAAAAATGACAGTAAAGATATATAATAGTAGGTCAAACCTCATACATTTAGCGCCAGATGTTTAGCAGATTTCACGTCAAAATTCACATCCAAAGTTGCATTTGTCTGCAATTTTGTTACAGAAGCACAGATTTCTTCATTTTTTTAATAAAAAATCTAACTGGTTTTTAGTTTCCTACTCAAGGTAGTTGTTTTTTGGTTGTTTTTTTTGTTTTTATAAATGAGAGATTAGCCATTTTCCATGCTAAAGGAAGTTGTTCCTATTATTGTCTCCTACAGGAGAAGGTTGGATTAGATACCAGGACACAAAAACACAGTTTTGTCTTCCTTCTCTCTTGTCCTCCATCCACCCATTCGACAGGCAGCAGCTGCAGTTGCCAAGGCAACAGAAGCAGATGTTGCGGGGTGTAGCCCATGTGACGGCGTTTGAACTGCTGACCCCCGGCCTTAAAAAAAGAAGTGGCAGTAATGGATATGGATTCCTGTGTGTGTGTGTGGCGTACCTTATGACGCTCTATGCATTTTTTATGATGTGGGTTGACTTGCTCAAAGGCTCTGGGGCTTTGAAGCAGAACACACACATGCATCATCCTCACAGTATAAACATTATACTTTATCTCCACTCTGTGTGTATGTATAAATATATATGGTGACATGCAGGCTGTTTTTAAAGCAACGGGTCTTACTGTCAACTCACTGCTGTGGACATGAATAATACAACCAATCAAAACGTAGTAAACCTGAAGGTAATCCTGTTGATTTGCAGACTTCCATAGGAACAGAATGACCTAACCAGCTAGTTGTGACTCATAAATTTAACCCCAGCCTTAATTTGAAGTGCCAGGGCACATATATGCATTAAAGGCTCAGAGCGCCACGTGAGTCACTGCAACACTGGAGTAACCACGAGGGCCTATAGCTGCATGTTAGCCATAGGCTTTAAAGGCTGACGTACGCGGATAAGTGGTCGACCAACCGTTATTCTATCACCATCTTTATATATGCATCATTTATGTCACAAATGTTCACTGACATGTAGCTCTATATATCGGCTTCTGTCACTGATCAACAAGAGATGGTAAAACTGACCTCTGAATGAACTGTGTGATTAAAAAAAAAAACTGTTAAAATTACTAACAAGCTCTGACCAAGGCTGCATCCGAATAGTCCCTCCTATCTCCTTTCCTATCCACTTTTTCTTAACCCCGTGGATGACGTCACAGGGTTAAGGACAGGTGTCAGGAGACTTCCTAAAGAAGTCAGGGAAAGGAGACCACGTTGTTTTGACAATCAGATGCACTTCCACTAGGTGACGTAATAATCAGACGGCCGCAAAGGTTAGTGACGTCTGCCATGGTGAAAAAACTACAAATTTCCGAAAATTGACTAGAAAAAGCGCATTTATAACACCGTAAACTGATATAATCTCAAAAATCACAAATCAAAGAATAAAAGGCAACCAAGCTACGAGGAACAAAAGTGAAACAGAAGAACGTCACATTGAGGATGGTTGCTGACACTCACCTTCCACTCACAAATCAACATTAGTCCAAAATAAGTATGATTTTATGAAATTGTTACATTTATGCAAGATACAGGCCAACATATTGTCGTAGGCAGACAAATGTACAACAGCACAAAGCATTCCTCGGTGAATGAAATGTTATAAAACGTGACAAACAATGTCTGCCGTTGAAGAAAAAAGGTATCAAAGTGCAGTAGTAACTTACACAATAAGCATCCTTTTGCAGTCTTCATGAGTTTCTGTGAACACTCGGACGAGCTTGTCCCTTTAAGTGTTGTCGCCGCAAGGAATTGTGGGTCAGCATTTTCTGGTCTTTTTTGGTAAAGGATGCATCAGTGTTTCCTTGGCTAAAGGAGGTTATAAAGAAAGCATTGAGCCTGCTTTCCTTAGCTTTTAGAGAATTGGAACGCTCCTTATCATGGCCGCCACTTAAATATTAAAGACAGGAAATGTATAAGAAAGGAGGCCAGGGTCTGCGGCTCTGCCACCTCGGGGCTTCGGTCTGGCTGGGTCACAATTATGCAATCATATAAATTAATTTATTTAATTACAATAACAAAACATGCATTGCTGTCTTAAAAAGATTACACCTTGTAATGTTGACCTTTGACAGTATGTGCAGACAAAGTGAAGAAAAAACAAAAAGGAAAGGAGATAGGAGGGACGATTTGGACACAGACCAAACCTTTGAAATACTCTGTCTATTTGAATATGTGCAGTCCCTCATCCAGATTTTGTTCAAAGTAAAAATTACATCAAAAACATGACTCTATGTAAGTTGTGGATATCTTACTTTCTCCGAAATCAGTAGAATTCCACCAAAAGACAACGGGACTTGCAATACTATAGTATTTGCAGTAATACTGCATCCAAAAAAAAACATTCCACAGATGTTGGGCAAATTACGCAGTAAATTTTAAGAAAAGTAGTCGCAAATTCAAGTAATTTCACCCTATTGCGTAACATCCCGAATATTACATGCAGTAGTAATTTTGTTGACAGACTGTCAGTTTTCGTTGACTAAGGAATACAAGAAATTACTCAACAATTAAATGCACACAACTTGAACAACAAGAAATATCCACAAAATGCCAGAAATGCATGAAAATATGCCATAAACACTAATGAATAAAAAAAAACTCCCAAAATTCCAGATATTTACACAAAAACTGTACAATGACAAAACCACACACGAAGACAACACAGAAACACAGAGCCGCTGTTCTTTCCTGTAAATAATCCTCTATTTTTTTTTTATGCCCTCATGTGAAAATTAGAAATAAATGGAAAAAAAAGTTAAAAGGCAGATAAGAAGATGATTTGTGTTTGCAGTGAAAATGGAATAATAGGAAGAGATAAAGGCAGATTAATTGCTGTCAAGCTTTTAAAAGAGCAATAGGAAGAAGTGTTTCTTAAACCAAATCTAGAATATTGAGGTTTCTACATTAGTGACTGCCTTTAACACGTCTACGGAACAATAGTCCTTCCCCGCCTGACTAAATTATACCTACGCAATCAATCTTTCATCGTCCCCTCACCTCCTTTCAGATCTGTGACTCCCACTCAGTGCAGCAACATTAAACTTTCATGGCAGTAATTGAGATAAAGCCAAAATGGAATCAATGCACTTCAGCCTAATCCCGGAGGAAAGGTGGAGGAAAGTGTCACATGGTGTCAGACCGCTCCCATTATTTAAGGCTTCTGGAAAACAGGATTGCTGGAGAATTATTTATGGATACAGATACTTTGTTTTTAGGAAACCGGAACCAAGTTGTGGTTAATTACATTTTTTGTTTTAATAGTAGGTACTGAATTAATAATAATGATAACATCGTAGTACATCAAAAAAATCCACGAAAAAGAATATCATCGTGCATAAAAGAAATTCTACAAAAAAGAATTATATTATTGTAGTACATTAAAAAAAATCCACGAAAAAGAGTAACCTTATCGTAGGTACATAATAAAATCCACAAAGAAGAGTGAAACCTGAAACCAATAACATCATTCTTCTTCATCACTTTGTTTTTGTGTGTCGCAAGCTTTTAGGGTCACCGTATTTTCCAGTTATTTCTGTGTATATTTATAGTAGTACTTGTGTGTCTTCAAATAATTTTGTCCTTTTTTTTATTTCAGTTTGGGGCCCGCACAAAATCAGTTTGAGGTCCGCCTGTGGCCCCCGGGCCGCCAGGTGCCCATGTCTGTACTAGAGCAGAGAAACGCACAAACCAACAAACAGAATCAGTGAAATAAGCTTAAGCTTTGCCCAGGGGTGCACGTTCATGCATGTGTGCGTCTCTACACTGTACACATCAGATGTATTTAGAGCGCGTTGCCTACAGATGGGACACTGTATGTACCACAATAAGGCGTTCTTCTTCTGTGGTGAACTTTTGACCCCCGTCACATCTGTAACTACATTATACTGCTTTGACGATGAATCGGGTGGTAAATAATCATAGAAAAATAATCTGCTGCTGGACGACTAACAGGAAATGAAACGGAGTGGAAGAGGATGTGATGTGGATTGACAAAGTATAAAAGTGAGGAAAAGGAGAGGGAGGGCAGCGTGGGCGGAGGAGGACGAGTTAAAGTGACAATGGAGTGGAGATGGACACGTGGTGTTCTGACAGCCACCTTCAGTGGGGACGTATTTACAGTTTTCAAAACCCCATTAAGTTCAACAAACATTACATCACAGGATAATTGTACAGTATTTAGAATAATGACCAACATGAGCATTAATACAGGAAAGTATAATGGATTTGTGACATTTTATGTTTTTGGAGTAATCTTGTATATAATGGACTCAATTTTAAAAAAAATCTAATTAATTAGAGACTTTTTAAATTAATCAAAATGAATCTAACAGTATTTGACAGTAAGCAACATTTTTCCAATTTAAATGGATTTTATATTATGAGTGAATTAATGAAAACAATAAATGAGCTTAAACAACAAAAAACTGTTTATCATTTCCATCACCGAGTGCTAACATAAAGTGCAATATGAATAAAAAATATTATGATTGCCCAAACTTAAATTTAAGTAAGTTACAGTATATTCATGCTTTTCCGGATTTTTTTGTAAACTTTCTAAAAATAAAATAAATAAACAGAACTTAGTACAGAACATTGCAGAGAAACTGAACAGTGTAAAATAGAATATCTGTTGCACAATCTATTTTAAACATCAGTTTTTTTACATAGCAGTTGATGAGGTGGGTCAGACAATGCTATCTGTAGCAGCGCTTCTAGCCCCGCCCACATTCTATACCACCATCATTTATCCACTTTGTTCATTTTTCACTCATGCACTCATTTTGGCTCTCTCTTTGTCATCTTGTCCAGTGTGGATTGGAAATACTGTCTGGTCGAACGAGGACCGTTGTTTGTGCTAGCTGCTACATGTTTAGCATTGAGGTGCTAGCTGCTACATGTTTAGCATTGAGGTGGGAGCGGAGCCTAGAAGAACTCCGGGGTTCTTTCTTGCACAATTTGCACACAACTGAGCATTTTTTCTCCATCCGGTGTTCATTTTAAAAACCCAGGAAACAAAGGAATGACTTCTCCTCAGGTTCTCCCATTTGTGCATCAGTATTATAGGTATACAGAGAACTCGTGAAATGAGAACGGTTCCACGCTGTTTGGAATGCAAAAAAAAGGCGATTGTTTTTTTAGTGCGTTATTTTTCAGTAATTAATTAATCGCAATTAAGGCAAGTTCCAGCCCTAATATATATTTTTTTCATGTTTCATTTATTTATTTTCATTGTGCTACTCTCCTTTATCCTTCTACTGCTGTAAAAAAAAAAAAAAAACCTACATGTGGGATGTATAAATCTGGTCAACTCTCTTTGTGGTTGTTTCTCTCCTTTCCATCAATCCTCCATGTTTTTCCCTTTTTTCCATCCTCTTTCTCTTTCTGTCTTTTCCTTTCCCCTTCCTCCACTATTTTAACTTCTAGGGGCAGCTTTCTATCAGCTGATTTTGAATAAATTTCTTGTTTACCATCAGTAATCTGACTTTAAATATAAAAAGAGGATGAAATGACTCTCTGTCACTTTCCCGTCCGCCTGAAGTCACAGGTTTGATCTCCTTCCTTCCCCTCCTTTGCTCCTCACTCCATCGCTATCATCCATCAGCCTGGAGGCTTCTGCCACCATGAGCTGATCAGCCAACATAGCATCTCCTCTTCCTCCTCCTCCTCCTCCTCCTCCTGCTGCATCCTGACCTTCAGCTGAACTTGGCTCACAGCTCCAAGTGCACGTGGCTAAATGTCAAAGGTGGGGTGAAGAAGCAGCAGGTTGAACTTTTACACATTCCTTTGCTCAGGTAAAACGTGTGAACAAATATTGATTTAAGCATCAATCAGAGGGCATGGGTGGTCCTTTTTTAACTTAAAATCTCCAGGAAAACAGGTTAAAGTACTTAATAATAGTGCACGGCTGCAGATATTTAAACCCCTCAGTAAATAAATACTCGGTATGTGTGTATGTCGCAGCTTTTCTTCAAGTGGTGGAAGAAAAGTGAAATTACAGCAATAAAAATAGGACTTGTACTTTTGAGTGAGTTCAACTTAACACTTCACAGCCTGAACAGGCAGACAGAAGTGTTGGCATGCAGCGTTCACTTTTAGAAATAAAGGAAAAAACAGGTCCTAAAAACACATTTGAATTTTGAACTGAGAACTTTCCAGAGAACTATGTGTTTACCAACCATTGGAACAATGGTCATAAACACACTTCCTTTGCTGGCCTGTGGGGGCAGCAACATACTTATACTGCATTTAGTGGACTAGAAGAAGAACAACAACAAGAAGAGGTAGGAGTGCGGATAAGTGCCTAGCTGCAGCCGCTACAAACCACGCTCCGTACAAACCCCCCCCCGCACACACAATACGCCCTATCAATTGCCCCTGATCCATTACCTTTCCACTAACCTCAACCGCTACCGCCTCCACTTCCTGGCTAAATTCGAGGTTACATTGAAAAATTGCTTGTGTGGGCGACGCGTGGTTTCCCCTGTCGCACATGTGGGAATTTTTTAATAGCTCAGCGCATTCTTTACAATGAAAAATTGCTTGCGTGGTTTGTAGGGGGCGTCACTTGTACTGTACCCGCGGTTGCAGGTGGGTATTATTGGGAGTCAGTCCCCAGGTCAGAATCTAAAGCGTAAAAATAAACAACGCCAAACAAATTTCATTAATCTTTCATATGTATGTTTTTTACATTTCTATCATTTTTATAACCATTAACTCTAGTGCTATATACATATAAGTGAACCTTCAGTTCCTCAATGGGTCGTTGGACTAGAGGCGTTCATAGTGCTATGGTTGGTTGTGGATGGCCTCTATAAGATTTTAAATGTCCTAAAATTCTGTTATTAAATGATACTTTAATTAGTTTTAGTTTGGTTTGTAGTTTTCAGATGTTGGCTTAAATATTAATTTCCCTCATTTAGATTCCTTACTGTGTGCCTCGCTGAATGGGAACCTTCAGTTTGACTGGAAACTCACTCTGACAGCCTCTCACTCACAACCCCAGCAGCCAATCGCCTTGCTCTCCACCGGGCTAGCAGCCAATGGGACAGCTCAGCCCCTGCGGGAGCAGGGTCTCATTAGCTAGATTCCAGGACCTGGCTTTGGCCCACTGGACGCACTCAGTCGGAAAGGATGCAGTCCGGAAGAGGAACCGTCATCTGCTGCATCATCTCCTCTTCCTCTGAGGGAGAGGAGGGCTGTCAGAAGAGCAGCTCACGTTTCTTTTCTGCCTTTTCCTAAAAAGCCTGGCAGTGTTTGTTTAACCTTAAGCGACCTTTAACAACTCCACTCTCAAAATTCACTTTAGATAATGGCTAATTGTATCCTACAGCTGCACTGCCATAAGGAACGATGAAGGAACTCTACCCTTCCCTCAGTTGTCTGTCTCTTCCATAACCTTAACCATTGCATAACTGTTCCCAGGCAAGACTTGTCCGAGACCAGAATGCACCAAGATAAAGACAAGACCAAGACTTTTGGGAGTTAGGATTGAGACAAGCCAAGACTGAGTCAGGACCATGACGAGGTTGAACAGTCTCTAATTTCAGTTTTCTTTTAGATATATTGGACAGACAAAAACAAGTCATCACTAACTTTTAAAAAGTTTTCTCCCTCTAAATTCTTGCATAAAGTAAATCCTTGTATGTATTTGAAAGCCACTGATAAGTCCAGATATATTTTAGATCTGAAAATTAGATCTTTATTTTTTCAGGGGAATGAGACCTAAAGTAAGTGATCAAAGGTATTTCTCACTAGAAATAAGATTATCATGTTAATGAAAGTTGAAGAATAGCAGATCAGTGCTGGTCTTCATGGAAAATCCAAAGTCCAGAGGCCAGTGTGAGAACAAGATGAGCCTGAGTAAAATGCTCTCAAGTCCAAGACAAGAACAAGACCTTCAAAATCGGTCTTGAGACCAAGACCAGTCTTTAGTGCTACAACAGTATTCCATAAATCAGTGACAGTCAGTCAGGCAAGTGCCCATTCCTGATACTTCTGTGTGTGTGTATTTAACCTTTGAGAAGTATCTCAAGTCCAGTTGAAGCCCATCAAAGCCTCTCTGACACAGTGGAGCAGCAGCTCTTCTTTGATCTCCTCTCATGCCTGAAATCGGGTTCACATTTTTATACCTATAGACCCAAACATACTTGGGTGGAACTTATGCGGAATGGACTCCGAGGAAAGCCATGCGGAAGGCCACCAGGCCAGTGAGTGCAAGGCTCAAACTTTTATAACAGCGCAGACTCTGCTCCACATACCTGGTGTCACATGAAACACTGCTCGGCATGTATTTTTCTTTTCGACCCACATTAAATGCTACACCGTCTGGTGAAGCGAAGCAGGAGAGATAAAGACAAGCTTTGAGGAGAGACTGGCAGACTAGCTACGAAAGTACCGACACCTTTCATACACGTCCCAGAAGGAGTACAAGGACTACAGAGAAGCACTAAGGATTGCCTGGAATGAGTATGTTTGGGCTTTAAGTCTTTGTCAGCATTTATCATTTACATTCTATATTGTGAATAAATTACCCAGTGACCGTGGCTCAGATGATAGTGGTCATTCTCTGATTGAAATTGGGGAGTTAATTCCCAGACTATACTTTTCCCAGTGTTACATCACTGATGAGGGGATGCTAGGATCTGATAACTGTTAAACAGTTTTCTTCATTACCTAAATTGTTGCTTTATATTCTACCATTGCAGTAATAACTATTAAAACATTTATGACCTGTAAACTATACAGTCCAAACCAGGGTTTTTGTTGGTGGAGTTTCAGAAGTGCATCTTTAAATCCAGTCATGTCTATGAAAACCTGCATAAATCCAATTGAAATGACAACTCACATCTTCTTTGACAGTAAGCAGCTGCACATTTTACCTCTAATGATACATTTCCCTGCAGAAAATGCACAATCAAAACCTGATTTATCCTAAATCACTGTGTTAATTACGTAGCGTCCATAATAAACCGGGTGTATTAAAGCCACTTGAATATTAATGGAGGTGTTAAAGCAGGATCACGTTTGTTTCCTTCTTGGGTCAAGTGCTGCGCAGACAACACAGTGTAGCGAAGACCATTATTCAAATGAGAGTGCACAGACCTTAATAGAAATCAGCCAAACCATTAACTTCTGCTTTCACACAACCCGGTAATTTCCAGCATACGTGGACGTGATTGACTTCGTTGCTGTTGCTGCCAATCGCAATGCATGCAAATGTGGCTCTGTCCACACGGCACAAAGGCCTGATTCGGCACCTTTAAAAGGCTGCAAATAAAGAGAGGTGAGGTTTAGCGTGTCGCCTTAATCTGAACTAATGCCAGCTAAAAGCAAAAGAGCCAGAGTGGTTTTTATCAGCCAATGTTGGCCAGGATTCCGCTCTGAGCCAAGAGCCACGGTGATGGGTTTCAAATGCAAGGAAGAAAAAGTAAGATTGCTTTTAGGATCAAACTTTATCCAGAGGACATGTTCTTTATGTTCATACTTTACATTTTAAATCGTTCTTCAGTCTCAAAGTTAACAACATTAAACCAAGAAAGCAGGAGAGACACTGGACTTCCAGGGGGAGGAGAGGGAGAGGATATTATAGGGATTCTGAGGAGTAAAATTCAACCAAAAACATTTGCGTTGAAGTAGATAAAATGTCGCCAACTGTTCTTTGATAAGAAATGTTAATTGTTGTCTTTTGGCTGCTTCACAAAGACTTATTATGAACATTATCTGACTGAACCCCTAATATTAAACATGATATTTTGATAGAGCTGCGATTAAAGTTAACTACAGGTACTCTTTAACAAGTTAGTAAATTGGTTAACGTGAGCTTGTAAATGTAAAAAGTACATGCAAGTGATGCTGGTTAAAATCAAAACTTATATAATTTACACTTTAGATCATCATCAGAAGCTGAATATTAAAACTTTACTAATTTGTGTCAGAAATGTCTTTGCAATAATCAAGTTTTAGCCTCAAAACACACTAATATCCCTTTGTGGGCATCAGCATTTTGGAGCTTTCAGACACTCAGCTTTCACATGTGATTATTTCTTATTTATTTCCAGTCCATTGTTATTTTACGTTGAAATAGTATTTCAAGATAAGATTTCGTCCAGTTCCTTGAACGTTATGACGTTATGCCTGAATAGTCTAGATGTCATTTTACTTACCCTACAATGCTTATTTCTGGAATGTATTTGTTTTTGGGGTTTTTTTAAAACACGTTTCATATTTGTAGAAGAGTAAAAGTGGCTTGGTTGCTACTTAGGCAACTTTTAGCGTTTCTCCAAAAGTCAAGATGGCCTCATGGATTTTGATCTGTATCCATGATCTCACTGACATCGAAGGTAAAATAAAATCTATTATCCTAGGGGTTTTTTTGCTGGATTTCTAAAGGTATATTGAAGATGGTGTTTAATTCGGTGTCAAATCAAAGGTCATAGGTCAAAAAAAGTATTGCATGACTTTCTATGTCTTCTAGATTAAAGGTTCTAGATTGGCCAAAATCCATGACATTCTTTGACTTTTGGAGAGATGCTAAAGTTTGCCCAAGTAGCCACAATGCTAATTTTACTCGCCTTACTATATAAACCATATTTCAAATAAAAAGCTTTACAGTAGTTAGCGTTACAAGGTCTGAAATGGAAAGTATACGGGTGGCTAGTTGCGACTAGACTAAAGAAGACCAGTTTTTGATGTTGGGGTGCAACTTTCGGCAATCTTCAGATCTACGCGCGCCTTCCAGCTCAACAAGAAAGACACCTTAAAACAGGAAGTCTACGCTACCAGGGCAACCATTGGACACCTTTAATCTCATCAAACCAGTGTGAGTTACGAGAATGGGGAACTTCCTTGAGTAGTCACTACATCAGTTTGTCAAACACGTCAACCTCCACAAGCATGAGTTTAAAGTGTTTTTTATTGCATCTGCAGCTTCTACATCAACTTTCATTGCTACCAGAAACGCTTACAGAGAAGAGTCTTTCAGTTAAACTGTCTTTGTCATTTGGGTGTATATCTTTCAAAGTTTAAGACACACCGATTTATAACTATCTCCAAATTTCTCTCTGATCTAAAGCCCTTGGAAGATTGATTCAAGCCTTCCTGACTCATTAAAGCTAAACCACTTAAAACCAAGCCTTTCATGTTTAACAGAAAACAGAAAGCTAGGCGCTCTAATCAGCCTGAGCTTATAATTAATAAAGCCAGATAGCACTGCTTCGGAGTGTTTGTGTGTGTGTGCACTTACAAGTTGTAAAAACACCACCGCTTGTCAGATAACATGGCCAAATTTCTTTAAAACATTATGCTGATTGTGTGAAAATTATGTCCGCATCAACTGCAATTTGACATCTTTCCCTTCCTTTGATTTTCTCTGCAGACACTTTTGGAATCGGTCCCTCCCCGCAGAGACGATCAAAAGGAGCTGAGATCCATCTTGACAAAACACCCTCTCATCTCGCCTCTGAAGGCGAAGCGCACACTGAATGGACAGATTAAATAAACATTGCAGCCACCTTAGATACAGACCAGCACTCTTACTACATAATTATTAGGCTGATGATTGCACATCAGTGTTTTTTTGGATGCTGCATCTGCCTCCGACGATGATGGAAGTTGTTGTGTGTATCCACATATTTTCCCCCGCCTGTCAAAAATTGCATTCAGGCAGAGCCTTGGTCCTCTCATCAAGAGTCATAATTTACTTGTCAAAGCAGCAGTCCTCTCGACATGCTGCAGGCCCCCCGTTGTTATAATTGCGAGGCAGTTTGGTTCTCCTAAAATGCCTCCAGTCAAGATGCAGCGGCAGGCCCCGCTAGTCAGGCTTTGTGTGGCCTTCTCTTCAAAAGTAACCATTTACACTGGAAAATGGTAAAACACGACTAAAGAAAATCCATTTGACTTGATTCACTATACTTACACCATCAACTACTCATGATCAAAGGCTTTAAGCAGGCAGCAGCTCACAGAAAACCGCACACCGACACAAGGTCCCCATCTGCTGGAGAGAAGAAGTACTGCTCATCAGTGTGAGTAACCCTACGTTTGCTTTGTTGGATGAGTTAAAACGGCTCATATTAATGTGGCAGGTGACTTAAAAAATCAGTTTTAAACTTTGAAAATGGGGAAAATAATCAGATTTAACTTATCATTTTTGTTTAATTAGTTAATATATTTTAAAATATAAAAATGAAAAGCTTCACCTTCCTTCAAAAGATTATAAAAATAATAAATAATTTTGTATAATATGTTCAGGTTTCATTTATTCAGACAACTTTTTTCAGGAAATTTACTTTGATCTCCTGGCATGTTTTGACTGTCAACTGTCTGTTAAGGCATTTACAGAGACCATCTTGTGACAGGGGGCGTGGCCAGCCTGAGACCTCATTAGTTGGTCACGGCCAAAAATAACTCATGACAGTTGACAGTCAGAACATGTCAGGAGATCAAAATGATTTTCTAAAAAAGTTGTCTGAATAAATTCTGTGCCAGGCACATCTTGATAGTAAATTGTTATTTCAGATACATTGAAAACTTGTTATAAAGTCCCTTCCTTTGATGTAACCAACATGTCTATGATTGATGTTTCTTTTGAAGTTTCCTTGACTTCCACATAGTAATTCTAGCAAGAATATGTTTGTTGTCTTTTTGAATATTACTCTATGTTTTCATTTTAAAAAGAAGGCAAAAAGAATTGCTCGAATTACTACACGGAAGTCAAGGAAACATCAAAGCAATCAACAGATGTCTCTGAGGAAGACTGGCAGTTGTCGGTCAAAACATGTCAGGAGATCAAAGTGGATTTACTCAGGAACAGTTTTCTGAATAAATGAAACCTTTATATATTGTAATTTCCATATAGCCAAAACAGAGATCTCAATATATCTTGAATCTCGATATATGGCCCAGGCCTAATTTCCACCCCTAGACAGACCCAGCTCTGATTTTTAGTTCATAATTCTTTCATCAGTGCAGTCAATGTGGTAAATGGACTAAATACATTCCAGGGGAATTTGCTGCATGTCTTTGTCCACCACACACCAGCACTGTTTTTGAAGTTCATGTCTGTCCTAAAATCTGACCCTTCGAACCCGTTGCGATGCTGAGGTTGAAGTTTATTTTGGTTTCCTCTCTCCCTTTTCGCTTCCTTTCTCTGTGCCATCTTGATTCCTTTGAAGGTTGTCACCGATTTCCGCTGACGCTGCTGGTTTCCTCCTCTGATCCTTGCTGTTTGCAGGTTCTCCTTATCTGACTATCTTCCTCTTTCCCTTCTCTTAATGTCCTAAACATAAGCTTTTCTTGCAGACTTCCTTTTTCAGTTTATTCCTGTAGTTTTGTTTTTGAGTTTTGAAAATGTCTTCACTATTTTCAGTTAAGGTGACTTCATAAGGTATGAACTAATCCATTTCAAGTCTCCATAGCCCCCATGGACAAGCAAATAAAAATAGATGATCAAGAAAATAGTTGAATAAATTAATTCAATGGATAATTGTATACATGAATAATAGATTTAATAGATGGATAGATGGATAAACAAGCAATTAAATGAATTAATAAATGGAGAAGTTAATAAATAGAATTCATACATATAATTAATAGATAACTTAAATTAGACAAAATAAAGCAAATAAACTAGCAAATAAGTGAATAGATAAATGTTGAATTAATATACTGTATATATGAGAGATAAACAAGCAAATATAGATCAATAAATGGATCAATTCATACATAAAACATAAATTAAATAGATAAAAACATAAATCGATCCATAATACATTCATATATATATATATATATATATATATATATATATATATATATA
Organism: Gouania willdenowi; assembly: GCF_900634775.1. Taxonomy (NCBI): domain Eukaryota; kingdom Metazoa; phylum Chordata; class Actinopteri; order Blenniiformes; family Gobiesocidae; genus Gouania; species Gouania willdenowi. The sequence goes on along the minus strand of NC_041061.1, from coordinate 6,429,506 downwards.
TATGTAATAGGTGACAAATAAATGCAATGAATATAAAAAGCAAAGATAAAGAATAGACAAGCAAATCAATCTATTAACATATTTAAATAATAGATGATAAATAAACAAGCAAATATGGGTGAATAAATTATAAACCCCCCAAAAAATATAGGTGAAATAACAAAACAATCAAAAAATCAATACATAAAACACACATTGAGCTGAGGTTCATGTGAACTATCTTCATGTATACATTTTCCATAACCTGTGTTTATTTCCAGTATCAGAACAAAAAAAAAATCAGTCTTTTTCTTCATCGCATCTCCTCACATTCAGTTTCTCATTGGTTTCTTTAAATATTCACACCCTTAAATCGTGTTTGTTTTTTCTTCACTGCCATATTTTTGTGCTTCCTCTCAATTTAGGTCTTCATCGTTTCAACTGTTAGACAAAGACTGATTGGTCTTCTTCCTTCAGCCACTTTACTCTCCATTGTGTCCTCTTTGTTTTGCTGGATCATCAGGTTTTCTCACTCCTTCTGTTCTTCCTGTGACTAGTTTCCTGTTGCACTATTTTTTTTTGTAATTTACCCTCCCATTGAACTTTCTCAACATCTTCCTCTTTTTCTTTTGTTCTCCTCATTTTCTTTGATTTTCAGATTTTAAACTTCATTCATCAAGTGTTTTTGTGGCACTCGAGCCGAATGGGACAGATATCTTTAGTTTTTACAGCTCTGTCATCTGTCACTTTCACCGCTCCTTTCTTAATTCTTCTTCTATTCTTTTTTTTTTTTTTTTTTTGGTAGTAGGAGTAGAAGAAAACATTGACTATTTTATTTGGTTTGTGTGGGTTTGAGTACAACATGTACCACATGAGCTGCATCACAAGAGGAAGAACTGTTTCACAAAGTGAAAGTTTCACACTTCCTCCAATTTAGAAACCAATGTGCTAAGAAAGCTCAGCACAAACAAGTGTTTTTAGTTTAGTTTTGTCAAATATCTGATACTGTCCTAAGATATTTAACAGTAGTGTTTCCTGCTTGTAATTCAATCAGATGAAATCAGAATCAGGCTGCACAGATTGACCTGGAAAACAAGAAGAATACTAGATGAAGTCAAAAAAAGATGGACACCGAGAAGAAGAAAAATGAAAAAATAGCTCAGAAGAACTGTTTCCATTATATTTGATTAACTTTTTCCTGAAATTTCAGAAGTCGCTGAGTTGTTATACTGACAGAGATGTTATATGGACTCTTCCATAGGGTTATACCGACTCCAAGGGGTTATACTGACTCTTCCAAAGGGTTATACCAACTCTACCGACTCCAAAGGGTACTGACTCTACCGACTCCAAAGGGTACTGACTCTACCGACTCTGAGGGGTTATACCGACTCTTCCAAGGGTTATACCAACTCTACCAACTCTGAGGGATTATACCGACTCTTCCAAGGGTTATACCAACTCTACCGACTTGGAGAGGTTATATCGACTCTACCGACTGAGGGGTTATACCGACTCTTCCGAGGCATTACTGTATTCGAGGGGTTGTACCAACTCTTCTGAGTAGTTGTACCGACTCTTCCAAGGAGTTATACAGACTCTCCGAGGGGTCATACCGACTCTTTTGAGGTGTTATACCAACTTCGAGGGATTATATTGACTCTGAGGGATTATACTGACTCCGAGAGACTGAATTTGTGCATCCTCACTTGTTTTTCTTTGGGAAATGCAGTTCACATAGTTGAAATAATTCAGCTTTTTTTTAAATTCGGTTATAATTAGTTAAAGGCTGTTACTATTTCACCAGCAGTGTTGACAGTTAGTCCTGGGCTAATGAACGGAGTTGTAACACAGTGCAGAACACCACTAATGATGGATAATCAAGAGCTAATTGAGTGTTTTGGTATAAATGCATCATGGAGTGAAATGGCGGTGCATTAATCCACTAACAGTGGTGTCTTTGTGTGCAGAGCCAGTTTTCTTACATCACATGCGGTGGCTGGCCTGGCTGCTGTCACTGGTTTGGCTGTTTTTCATGGTGCAGTGTGTTCTGGTTCCCACTGCGACTTCAGGTTAGCACATGTTATGATTCATCCCCTCCTACAGCAGCACTCAGTGTTAATGAAAACAAACGCTGTCAGTGGAAAGAAGTGAATCAGCCCCATGGATGGAGCTGTTGACCCAAGCAGAGTTTTCCCCACTACAACATATGTATATTCATGTAAATGCGATATGACTTGCTTTTAAACTCCCTACAGCAGCAGAAGCCTGAATTTATTTTATATTCAATACAATTTTGAAATTTAAATTATTTTTTTGTCACAAATTCACAGTAAAAAAGATGGTATTAATATGTGAAATTTTCTCTATCCACTCACATTTAAAATTCAGAATTTCCATAAAATTACTCCTTCCTCTGCTTTTTTTCCTATGCTTGTGCAGCTGTTTGTTTTGTAATTTATTTTTTTTGTTAAAATTTTCACAATTATTCTGTGAATTTTTTTTTCCATGTACAGAAGTTTTTAAAAAGTCAGGTCGTAATTACTTTTTAATTATCTTTGGCAGACATTAAATCTATAATATTACATTCTTACTGTTGTATAATTCAGACACTCTCTGTAATTTGATTGACCACTTGATCAGTGACAGGCTCTCATCCTACCTGTATGTTTTAGACCAGAGATGGACAAGTTTTATCACAGCAGGTGCTAAAGAACTGTGGTTGTCTGAACCGAGGGCCAAGTTACCAAAATAATGACCAATCTGAGCATTAATACAGAAAAAAACATTCGTCGAATTTTAAGTGCAATTGTGTATTTTTATAGTTTTTTTGTTGTCATTTTGTGTTGTTTTTTTGTTATAGTTTTTCTTCTTTTTCTGTTAAAGTTGTGTATATTTGTAGTATATATTTTTCCATTTTTGGGGTCTTGTGCGTAATTGGGCGCTGCCAGTTGTCCGTGTCTGTTCACGCTCCCATCTTTTAAGGGATTGGGATGACATGGCTCCTTCCTGCTCTATCACGACACACACCACCTTCCATAAAAACATGGATAGAGATGGCACGAAATAAATTGAGCATCGCATTAGTTCAGGTAGGCACGGAAGTCGAGCTGGTGCTTCCCCTTCATCCGTCAGTGGTAAAATGGTAAATGGACTTGATTTATATTGCGCTTTATCACCACACTGAAGCAGTCTCAAAGCGCTTTACATATCAGCTCATTCACCCAATCACTCTCACATTCACACACCAGTGGGACAGGACGGCCATGCAAGGCGCTAGTCGACCACTGGGAGCAACTTAGGGTTCAGTGTCTTGCCCAAGGACACTTCGACACATAGCCAGGTACTGGGATCGAACCCCCAACCTCTCGATCAGAAGACAACCCTCTACCACCTGAGCCACGGTCACCCACGGTGGCTGTTAACAACTGACAGCATCCATTCCCTAATCAGTTAATCATCCAGCGAATCATGTTTTATGCTTCCCATTGGTTAGAGTTGGTCTCAGCGCTGCATTTAAACCATGGCAACCCACCCCAGATTCTCCTTTTCTGTCTAATTAAACTGTCTTTTGTTGCCATCTAAACATCTGTGCTTCTGTTCCAAGGGGTTCTGCTGACCGCTCTCTCTGCTTATGCCATTTCACGTAGTTCATGGAAAAGCGAATTGGAGCTCCTTTGCCTCAGGCTTTCCACGCAGCTGCTGGAAAGGGTCCCAGAACAGAGCCATACCGCTAAATCTAAAATGCATGCTAAATAAAGCTATTTGACTAAAGTGATCCTGACTGAAATACAAAAATACACAGAATAACTACCAAATTACATAAAATGAGTCTAAAAAGACAGAACTACCACAAAAACACACAAATCTACAAATATTTACTCAAAGTACTTCACACACACACTCAAAATGACAAAAAAACAACAAAATGACAACAGATGCACAAAAAATTACCATAAGTTACACAAATATACCTAAAAAACCAGCGGAAAGACAATGAAATTGTACAAAATGACAATTAACACACAATTTAACAATACCAAAGATATCAAAATGAGCTTAAAAACTTACTGAGGATAAAAATATATCAAACCTGTTCATTCCTGTGTTAATGCTCCATTTTATCTTTATTCTAAATGTTGACAATGTTGTTAATGTGGCCCTCGGTTCAGACAATCACATTTTTGTGATAAAAGCTGTCCAGACCATTTCAGATATTGATATCAAGTGTACGTATGTATTAGTATACAATCCAATGTGTATATGAATGACAAATATGTGCTTGTGATGGAACAGGTGATGGTTGTTCTTACTCTTTATTTTGCCCTTATGTTTCTTTAATCTTTTCTTGTTGCTGTTTGTACATTTGTCACATGTTTCACTTTCAGACAAACCTTGGAGTGGTGTGTACGAGTGACGAAGGGTTGTGTTAATCGTGCTTCGTCTCATCTACATCAGGCTAACCAGACTCGCGTACATTTTGGAGAAACCTGTGGAAAGTTCATGTATGTTTCACGCGTCCCAAAGTAGACACAGTGTGAGGCTTCATCTGTTCGACCCTCTGGATTTTACTGAGATGATAGATTCCACATCCTGCTAACAAATGGGTTGCAGCCGTCACACACATGTACACACACACAGTCACTGCTTCCTCGTCTCCTATTGGTTGGTATATAAGCAGCAGCAGAGTTCGTCTTCAGCTTGGAGCAGCAGCAGCAGCTCAGTGACTTCTCTCTACGACTCCACGGGTGAGTTTCAACTTTTATTAACTTTATCAACTTCATCTAACAAACACAAAGACTGCTTTTTATCTTCCTCATGCACAACCACAGGCTTAGATTCACCAAATTGTCATAAATGTCATAAGCATTTCTACTGCGGCTTTAAGTAAAAAAGAAGAAAAAAGTAATAATTGTCCACAGATGCTGCAATGTGAGCCCCAATAGGCAATGCTTTTGTAGTAATAAGTGCAACTTGGCTGTAATTATGCAAGCTTGACGGTTTTATATGAGCACAGCAAAGGCTTTCTAATTTTTACTTAAAGGGATTTTTGGGTCGTATGAGGGGAAATAATCCTGTTACAGAGCTTAAACCAGGCATAAGAAATTGGTGGCCATCAGTTTAATTTAAGTCCCCCAAATAACAGGGAAAAAAATCACAAAATGACAACAAAAATAGAAGAAAAATACAATATTTATTCCAAAAACACACAAAACTACTTCAAATGTCAACAAAAGAAATGCACAAAAATGACTCCGAAACACAAAATGACAACAAAATCACCACCACAAAAATAAACGAGACAAAAGATTTGGACAAAAATATAAATTGACAACAAAATGACTTCAAGAATACGAATTGACGACAAAAACACACAAAATTACTTCCAATAAACAAACTTCATACAGACAAATACACAAAAGGTCGACAAAAACAACAAAAATACACGAAATGACTCCAAAAACCATACACTATACAGAAAAATACACAAAAGGACAACAAACATATTAGGAACAACACAAAAAACACAGAAAACTACTATAAAAGAAAAATGGAACAAGAAAAGAAATGCACAAAAATGACTTCAAAAACATAAAACGACAACAAAAGAACATATGTTATATATTCACAAAAGAACAAAAGAAATGCAGAAAACCACTCCTAGCAAACAAACACAGAAAAACACAGAATGACTTGTTATAAAAGTTTCCACATCTGGCTTTGATCCTTTGAGAAACGTGTACAACAGATAAAATGTTTTTTAGTTTCTAACCTGCGGAAAGAACAAATATATTTTAAGTAAAGTGCATAACTTTTAGTAAAGGTTATTTGAAACCAAGGACGGACCTGTTGAACTGGTAAAGTATATATGTGTATATAAATCGTGTATAAAGGTAGATTAAAATAAATGCAACAAAGACTTCCAGTGTTCAGCTGAAACCACCTCCATCCCCTACATGCAGGGTTACGATTATATAATGATGTGGAAAATCTGATTCAACCATGATACGCAACAGACGTTTTTATAGGATGCAAACACAGGCACTTTATAGGGTAAGAAACACCTGCCGAGTCAGAGCGTTACGTAATGAAGGCGTGAAGACATGAGTCATCACTTTAATACAATGAGAGCAATTTTCACCTGAACCTGCAGCAGCACAGGGGGAGAACCTGTCTACACTTTATTACAGTCATTATTTCAACGTTGGGTGTTTGTAGAGGACGCCACACATGGAGGAGGAAAACAATAAGTGTATTCTTTTATCTTGTCATAGTTTTCCTATATTTAAAAGTCGTTTGTACATTTATTGACATAGAAAAATAAGGCCACTTTAATTTAAATGCTCTACATTGCAAAGTCTACATAATAATAATAATAATAATAATAATAATAAAACAATAATTTGACAGCCACTGATTGGACTGTACCTGCTCTCATTGGTCCGTTTTTTTGACGTGATCCCACAATGCACCAATAGATATAAATATTGTTTTTTTTTTTTTATGTTAATATTTTGTGCATTTATCAAAATGTCTTGTGCTAAAACTGGTTTACATCGATACAATCTTACCTGACTTGATTTTGTCACTTGTTTAATAATTAAACATTTTGTAAGAACTATATTATTTGATTTACTGTATATATATTTTAATAGAGTTAAATGTTAGTCTTAAATTAATTTGAATTTTATATTTTGTGTTCTTCTTTCTTGGTTATTGGTGTGTTGCAACCAATTTGAATAGGTGCATATCGCCACCTACTGTACATGTTTTATTTAATTATCCATCTTTAAGGTAACTATTTTAATTGGGTTCTTGTTTTCTAAAAAAATAAATTAAAGAAATGGTCAAAGACGATAAATATTAAGGTTTGTGTGTGAAGATTAAGTTGGCCGTAGAATTTACTGTGACGCAAAGGGGCGCCACCTTAAATCTTGCCTCGGGTGCCAAATTGCTTTGGTCTTTACTCAGCATTTAATTTTTTCCTACTGTGGCTGTAACGACAGAAAGCAACAATGTCCCCCATGTGGGAATAATATAATATTTTTCTTGCATTGTTTGTATTCCTTTACAAACAGTCAAGGCACTATCTAGACATAGACTAAAATAGAGTACCGGTAAAGGAGTATTCACCCACATTCACACATGAAAACCACATGTAGCATTAGAACACAAAAAGACTGTTGTCTCTGTTTATGGCGTGAACACTGTTTCTCTTTATGTTCCAAATGGTGTCTTTATGTGTTTTATTTCCTCGTGTCCTCAACGAATCTATAGTTTGTCATGACTTTGTCAATAACACATGTTCCCTTAAAGGCAGATTAAAGCGTGAACCCTGATATTTCTCTCTCTTGTGATCTACAGACACTTCTTCAACATTCCGTTCCCGTCATGTCTCATCAAGGCACCAGCGTCCCTCCTGCTTCTCCACCTCCTCCACCTGCCGGACGTCTCCCAAAGACCACCAACCGAGGGCGGAGCAGCGACCCCATCGACAGTTCAAACTCTGCCACCTCTGATTTCCCTGAGTTGGAGTACTTTGGTGTTCCAGGGCCGAGAGGATTTCCACCTCTAACCGGTCAGTGTCTGTCTGTAATCCTAACCATGAGTGGAATAAGAATGAAAAACACATCATTACTTATTCCATAATATATATGATTAGATAAAAAAAGGTATTCTACCAACCTCATTCCTCTGATAGTATTTCATTCACTTTAAATAATAATTTAAGATACACGTATTACAATCATAGATAAAAAATCATTATTTTTTCTAAATTGAACATTGACAGGTTTTGAACCCAATATGAACAGTATTTAACTCTAAAGGGTAATGCTCCTTAAACAGAACCTTGTGGAACTAATTACGCAGTTATTAAAGCTGCCGGAGATTCAATTTTTTACCAGATAAAGACATAGTGTAGGCTTCATAGATCAAAAACTCTAAGATAATTTCCTTGAGAGAAAGATGTGAAAGAATTCGTGTATCATTCGTTCATTTGTTTTTCATTACGTAACAAAAACATGAAAAACAAAAAAAAAACACTCAACGCCTTGTTTTTTAAATTCAAGCTCTTTTGCTTCGGTACAGAAAAACGAAAAACGGAAAAGGAATACCTTCATTCGTTTTCTACATGACCGATTTGCCAAAGTACGTGACCCGGAAGTGTACTCTCATCCGACGCTAACGACTATGCTAGCGGCAGTTCGGCATGACAAGATCGCTGCTTCCAGCTGTGCATCTGAAACGTGTCCTTTTTCGCTTTAGCTGGTGTTGGACACAGAACCTCCTCACGGACATTTCGGAGAGCGAAAGACATCTCGGAATGTGTAACGCTGCACTTATCGGTATCATATCGGAAATGAAAAAGTTGCATCGGCACATCCCCAAAAAAGAATGTGAGGTTGGAATGATATACATGTGTATCATCTGCGTATAACTTTTTGTAAATTGAGATTTTCTATTATCTTACTCTTAAGGGAAAAAATCATTTGCATTGCAATTAATATTTATCTGTCCACTGCATTTAGAGGGTGATTTAGAATGTGTGTTCGGAATGTAAAATGCTTTTTAATAGCAGCTAATTGCAAAACTGTCTGTTCAAACAAGACCACCACTATCATTAAGCACAAGACTTATGAATTGATTAGTTTTAGAAATGACATTGAAAATGAATTAAAATGAGATAATGTACTTAGCCTACTCACATAAGGACAAACATCAGTTAAGAGTAAACAGTAGAATAGCAATAATAGCACAAACAGGAAGTAAATGTGTAAACGGTGGAGAAGCAAGTGTCAAAAGTTACATTGAAAAAATAAAAGTTGACAGTTTAACGTTCATTAATAAAATAGAAAATGAAGAAAAAGTCTCATATTATTGCTGTTGCTGTCCACACTGAGTTAGTTTAACATTTAATTTTTTTAAATTTGATTATTTTACATTATTTTGAGCAGTTCAAGGAAAAAAACAAATAAAAAGGATCAACATAGGAACAACGTGAATTGTCTCATGAAAACAAACAAAAACAATTTGTTTGAAATGGAGCAAGAAGAAGCTGATGCTAATGATGTCCTGCCCCCTTTAACTATCCATAAAACATATAAATCATGTCTATATATTCTTTATTTTTTAACAACTGAGATGTAAATACCTTATCCACAATAGGCTATTATCACACATTTGCATATATACACAGTAATTTTAATTTATTGTTCACCCCTCCATATGCTACTCCTGTACTTAGCACATTTCCTTTTAAACTGGTTTACATTTTGGTATAGTTTTAATTCCACGTTAAGTTTGTTCTCTCATTTTACACCAATAGATTGACATACAAAAAAAAGCTCCTCCTTGTGCTTTTTTTAATGCATTTTCTGGTTTCTCATTGGACAGGCTATATGCTAATGCTAACCATGCTTTGGCATTTCTATTTCAAAGTGGTACAAAGACATTAAGTGATTGGCTATCCCTAAATGAATGAATGAATTGTATTTCCACATCCAGAATTCCTTGACATTACGGACGTTGACATGCTGAAGAGTCGTCATGGGAGCAACATGTCCAAACACCACACCATGTTCTTCAACTCGGACAACCTCATCGTCCGCCGAGGACAAGAGTTTCAGGTCAAGGTCACCTTCAACCGGCCCTACAAGCCAGCCAAGGACAAGTTTGCTCTGGAGTTTGTAATTGGTAAAACACAAAAACATCACTGACATGAGAACAAGGCACAAATGTATCTTTCATTTGAACTTTTTACGTATTTTCATTTTTATCTTCTACGGAGCTTAAAAAAGCTTGCATTTTCAAGTTTCATAACAATACTTTTTCTAAATATAAAACCTGAGTTTAGTTTCGCAGTAAAGTTGTTGGAAAGGTAATGGCAGAGGTGTAAAAAGTACTAATATATCCTAATTAAGTAGATGTGTGGTTACTTGATTGAAATTTTACTCAAGTACAAGTAAAAAGTAGCTCTATTAAATAGTAGTCAAAGTAAAAGTGACTAGTTACTTTCACCCCCCATGTTTATTGTTGGTAATAAATCTTGCCACGGTTCCTTTGCATAGTAAACATCTCATGTATAAACTGAAAAAGGAAGAGACCAAATTTTGCACAATTTGAACTTAATAGATTTTCCACAAAAGCATCTGTGATGTGATGCATTTGATTGTCGTCTGTTGACCATTTTAAAACAAAAAAATGATAATTTATTCAGTAACGGTTGGATGTAGAAATGTAACATATCACTTTACTACTGTGAAAATGTACAAATAAAATTACTGATTTAGAAATAAACTCACAAAAAGTACCCATAAAAGCAACTCATATGCAGTAACGTGACTACTTGTAATCCGTTACTTTCACCTCTGGGTAATAGCCTTTGTATGAATTTTAATTACATCCTAGCACCATGTCATAGCATTAGCATCCGTAAACATCTGAAAAAAATATATGTATACTCTATTAACATGTTTTTTACCACCCAAAAATGTGTTAAGTGGCCTTTTTTCATGTAAACCTACGAATTAGCATGTTAGCTTTAGATTAGCTAAGCCAGTCTGTATAATTAACAATCATAAGAGGTTCACAAAAATACTAGTTTATAAAACCATTCAGTATATGTTCATAATTCAAAAATTTAGGTGGGTTGGAGTTGAGAATTTAACGTTTTTTGTTCTTTTTTTCCTTTTAATGCATTTTTGCCGCATTTCTCCTGTTACTGCCACAATTTCAATTCCTTTTCTGCACATTTTTTCCACTTTTAAGACATTTTCGGCACTTATAAATCCTTTCCACCACTTTCCCACCTAATGTTGCATATGTTGACCCATTATTGTCACTTTTACCCTTTTCACCATATTTCATGCTTATTTTTGCCCATTTAACCGCATTCACAATTTGTCATGCTCATTATTTTCCAGTTTAAACTAATTAATTATGATTCAAAAATTGCGTTAGGGTGAGGTCGAGAGTTTAGTTGGGAATCAGGGACACTTTTTTTTTAACATGTCATATTATAATACAAATATTTAATAGTCAAACGCAACTTTTTAGTTGGTTGGTTGGTTGGTTTTTGCAGTTGTTTTTCCATATAGACTCAGTGACTGTTTTAATGTTATTATTCACACAGGTTCCAGCCCTCAGTTCAGCAAAGGCACCTACATCCCAGTGTTCCCAAACAAGGAGCGTCAGAGTTCCTGGGAAGGCCGAATCACCAACACCTCTGATAACGTGGTCACCATGGGCATCACCCCTCAAACCAGCTGCATTGTGGGAAAGTATCACATGTACGTGGCAATACAGACACCGTTTGGCATCCGCAGAACCAGGAGGGACAAAAGCCGAGACCTGTACATCCTCTTTAACCCCTGGGCCTCAGGTTGGTTACCGTACAGAGAGAACCTGCAATCTCACCCTCGCTACAGACATGATACACAACGAGATGTAACGTGTGCTATGGTCTTAATTATGTGATATTAATCACTAATATTACAGTTATTTAAAGACATTATATAAATCTGAGTTTATTGTAATTCCATTAAAAAACTGGTTTAATGAATTTAAATAAAATGTTAATGTTTAACACATTTTAATTAAATGTAAAAAATGTTAAAACATTTAAGATAAATGTAAAATTGGTTAAAACATTTAAATTAAATGTGAAATTATTTAATACATTTAAATTAATTTTAAAATGGTTTAATACATTGAAATTTGATTTAAAATTGTTTAATAAATTCTAATTTAAAATTGTTTAAACCATTCAGATACATTTTTAAAATGTTTAATACATTTCAGTTCAATTTAGAGTTGTTTAATACATTTAAAATAAATAAAATGTAAAATTGTTAAATAAATAAAATGGTTTGAATGAATTGTTTTAAACTTATTCTTTCGCGTATTTCTTTTAGGTCATGTTGATTCAAGTAGCTTAGTTTAAGCTGGACCAGAAGTTTTTAACTTCGATTTATTATTTTTTACTCATTAAATTGCATTTATTTATTCCTTTATTTATTCACTTGTTTGTTTATAAAATTGATAATATTATATTTAATTATTTTTTAATTATTTGTTCATCTGTGTGTTTGCTTGTTTATTTATTCATTTTTTTCTTCTTTTAGTTGTGATTTAAACCTCAGTGTGAGCCTCTGCTTTTCCCTCAGACGATGCTGTGTATCTGGACGATGAGAGGGAGAGGGAGGAGTGTGTGCTGACGGAGGTGGGGGTCATCTATCACGGCGCCTACGACGACGTGGCCGAGAGATACTGGAACTATGGACAGGTCAGAGAGAGCCACATGCAGCATGAATAATAATAACAATAGGCTTTCTGATGAGTCAGCTGTTTATTTCATGTTTTCCAGTTTAACTACGGAGTTCTGGATGCGTGTCTGTACATCATGGACCGCTCACAGATGCCCATCGCTAACAGAGGAGACCCCATTAAAATCACCAGGAAAGCCTCTGCCATGGTGAGGAAATGTACCTGTGGGTTTTTATTCTAAATAATAAGTTATGCTGTGTTATGTTCTGTGTTTTTATTTTATCTTTTATTTAAAGCAGAGGTTCTCAACCTTGGGGTCAGGACCCCATTTGGGGTTGCGAGACACTGGGAGGGGGTCGCTAGATGCCTTCAAGAAACTAGGAATATTTCTTGAACAATTTGAGCCAATTTTTGCTTATTTTCACCATTCTCGCCATATTTTAACCTATTTTCATCACTTTTTCTTGTCATATTTCTGCTCCTTTTAATGCTTTTTTGCTACATTACTCCCATTTCTGCCACTTCATCATTTCTGCACATTTTTTCCACTTTCAAAACATTTTCAGCACTTATAAACCCTTATGCTGCGTTCACACCAGCTGCGTCTCAAAATGTCCGTGCGACCAGATTACATACAAAGTCAATAGATAGATTTGTCCCAGATGCGAAATCTGTCCTGTGCGGAGGTGCGGTCCGATCCGCACATCAAGAACGTTGGCCGTGCAAGCGCGCTCCCAATTTTACACATATCCGCACATTTGCACATGAGTTGAAAATATTGAACTCCTGCGACTATTTCGCATGACGAAAGCCAGTCATTGTTGACGATGACGTCAGGCCTTCAACACGGACACCAGTCTGTTCATCCATTCAACCATAGAGTAGAAGCTGTGTGACCACCTGGAGCTGTATGACACGGCCTTTATAACCGGGACCGGACAAGGAAGGATTTGTCGTGGAGGAGAATCAGCGAGGAGGTGGTAGTAGCAGGTAAAAGTTCTCTCTGTAGTTTTCATCTTTGAAAGTCGGCACTGAGCTAGGATAGCATTAGCCGCTAATCACACCGGCTTTTTTCACTGGTGGTTTGTTTATGAGAGGAGAAAAAGGAGCCCAGCTCCTCGCTTCAGCAGGCAGTGAAACTCACTGAGTTGGATGTGTCACTGGTGGGCGGGGCTTCGCTTCAAACGCACATATGAAGCGAATGGAGACATTTTTTTGATCCTGGAACACATGCAGAACGTTTCGTACGGCAGATGCGTACGGTGCCGCAGAACACGCATTTGGTGTGAATGCAGAATTAAGGGTTAAGGATTTGTCATGCCCATTATTTTCCAATTTACACTATTTGCTCCTATTTTACTTCACCCCAACCACCCTTCCCCACAATTCTGCCACTTTTAAGACAATATTGACACTTCAAACCTTTTCTTTTTACCACTTTTTCTGTCTGTTTTTTGGCCACTCTAATTAGCAACTTTTAGCATATTTCTGTGGTTTTTAAAATCCAACTTTTGGTCACTTTTAAACCATTTTATTTCTGATTAAAACAACAATTTACATCTCTAAGATTACCATATACCATGGCACAAATAATAAACTTATTCAGAGTAAGTATGCCTGGGTATAAAATCCAAAAAAGCATGGTTATTTTTAAATTTTCCAAAAATATTGTGTCATACATCATATCATGTATCGTATCGCCAGCTCTAATGCCCACACCTACACACATAAAATGACCCAAATGTGTAAAAGTGCTTCTCCTCAAAGGTTTTTACTCATTGTAGCTGAACTCTCGTGATGACGATGGGGTGATGGTGGGCAACTGGAGCGGCGACTACACGTACGGCGTGGCCCCCACCTCCTGGACTGGCAGCACTGACATCCTGCTCACCTACGCCAGCACCAAGTTGCCCGTCGCTTACGCCCAGTGCTGGGTTTACGCCGCCGTCTTCAACACCTGTGAGTCCACAGAGAAATCTCTGATGGACATGTGTCTTTGTCATGTGACTGTTTGTTGTTTTCAGTCCTGCGCTGCTTGGGAATCCCATCCCGAGTCGTAACCAACTATTATTCTGCTCACGACAACAACGGAAACCTGAAGATGGACATTATACTGGACGACAACGGCCGCATCGACCGCAACCGAACCAGAGACTCAATCTGGTATCAGACCATTTAACAATATTTTTAGACATAATTAAATATTTTTCAGTCTTTGATTAACATGGGTTAATTAACATAAGATAATTACTTTGATATATGTAATTAAACAAATGTATTGCTATTAATAGAACTATAATTTGTATCAGAAGGTAATTGTACAAAAATGTAATCATTGGTGTAAATATTTATTAAAAAAAGGTAGAAAATCCTAGTTTAAAAAATATTAAAATTTATCAAATCAAATTAAATATAAAATATCTGAACCTTTTTTGCTAAAAAAAAAAATGTTTCTCAAATCTTTGTAGTTTCAAACTCTGGTCTATTTTTCCTCTAAATATTATTTCATTCTGCAGTAATGAATCTATTGCATTTATTAGTGTACTGCAGGTTTCCTTCTTTAAATTTGAAGAACAAATCTGTACAAACAGACAATGTTATGTTTGTGCACCAGGAACTATCACTGCTGGAACGAGTGCTTCATGTCCAGGCCGGACCTCCCTCCTGGTTTTGGAGGCTGGCAGGTGGTGGATGCAACTCCACAGGAGACGAGTGATGGTAAATATAAAGAAGCTTGAAATATGAACTCTCCAAAACCACAAGCTGGAGGCTTCAAATTGTTTTCCCAAAGCTCGCACGTAGGTGGAATGCCAGTACTTACCTATAAAAATCTGTTTTAGCATCGATTATCAAATATTAACCATAGTTAAGCTCAAATTTGGAGTACATATACTCAACTTTGGTTAATATGTGCGTGAGTACACTTTACTAGTGAAGTAAAAAGTGTTACTAGTACTACTAGTTGACTAAAGACAATCTACTGGTAGTGTGAGTGAGATTTAGAGTGTACTAGTAGTAATAGGCTTTTGTTTTACTCATAAAGCTAATTTTTACACTTGTAGACTATTTTGTGTGACTAGTTGAACAAGTGAAGCTTTTAGTTTCACACGCAGAACATGCGCTGTGCGTAGGGCCCCACTATCCATGGGCGGCCCCATTTTGCGCAAAGGGATGCATTCTCTGCAAATGCACAAAGGATATGCATCGCACGTATAGCAGCCTGAGGCAGGAGAGAAAAAAGAGAGAGACGAGTAATCTGACGCTGCACGCGTTGTTGCAATGATTGACAGTGCAAAGCATCTGACCAATCAGCGGTCTGATGCGCCGGCAGGAAGTTGCTTGTAGGTAAAGAGATCGTTTCCAAACATCAATACGAATCGGGAGCGAGCAAAAGAAAGTAAAAGTCCAAACAAGATGATGGGAAGATGGGAATGCTGTTGAAATAAAAAAGACTTTGTGGCATAAACACCCCCGCTGCTAGCCTGTTAATGCTAATCATGAGACAGAAGAGAGGATAATTCTGTCTAGATGTGGACTGCAGATTACAATTTCAAGCGGCCCTGATTATCATGTATTGGATGTCTTGTTAACTGCATATACATTAACCTCTGTTGAAAAAATGAGTGGTTAATTGACCAGTTGGTGGTCGTATGTTGGCTCAGGTTTATAGCCTATCCATCGATGCTATCAATAGAAGTTTAGGGCTATTTCTATGGAGATAAAAAGTCACCATCTTTTGGTGAATTTAATTCATAACAGTCATACAAGATTAGATAAAATAAGATAATCCTTTATTTGACCCACAATGGAGAATTTTAAAGTCAATATAAAATTAAGCTGATTTGGCCAGGGACGGCCCTGTGAAAGTATAATATTAACAGTTTTTTAGCTTCCTTTACTGTGCCTCCACATTGACCCATTGTTTTATTTGTTTGTAGCGTGTGTGCATTTTGGGTTTTCCAATCAAATGAAAAACAGACAGTGTGAACTTGGACTCCTGATAATTTTCCATGATGTGTGCAGGAATGTACAGATGTGGACCTGCGTCAGTCCAGGCCATCAAACACGGACAGATCTGCTTCCCTTTTGATGCTCCTTTTGTGTTCGCCGAGGTGAGAAACTCCAGGTTTTTCAAAAACAACAAGAAGTGATTCCAGTGTGTGCGCGTCAACCGCCACATGGATTTTATGTTATTTCTTTGCTTTAGTGTTGCTGAGTGCGTTGGTTTCTCTCTTCCAGGTTAACAGTGATGTGGTGTTTTACTCACGGAGGACGGATGGATCCATGGAGCCGGTCAAAGTGAACCGCACTCACGTGGGTCGGATGGTGTTGACCAAAAGTACCGGAGAAATGAGTCGCCGTGACATCACCGACCAGTACAAGTTTCCCGAAGGTTGGCGCTGACACATTGGGAATTAAGTTCAATATCATTCGGAAATATTTGTTAACTATACATGATATTAAACATGACTCCGTTCCCTGTATGACCGGAGTCGAAGCCTGGTCCGCATTGCCAGCAGTAAGTCGAACTTGTTTTCAGTGAGTGTTGGATCCATCAGGGCTGCCTTTTGTCACAGATTCTGTTCTTTTTTTTTATTTATTTTTTTATCTTGTCTACACATGCTGTTAAAGGTCAACACTACAAGAAGTGCAATCATTATGAGACAGCAATGCATGTTTTCTTATTGCAATAAAATAAATTGATTTATTTTATTGCTTAATTGTGACCATCACCAGCCCTCCCTAAGGAAGGGTAAGAAATCTTTTATTAGAGGGAGGATATAAAAAGGGAGAGCAGTGTTACACCTAAGTGGAGCGGGAGGGGGAGGGGAAAGGGAGCAGGGAGGAGAGACTCAAGGTAGGAAATAGAAAGGGTGGGGAGAATAGATTGTTTTACAGTGAGGGTGAGATGTGAAGTTGTAGAATATATTGTGCTTATTATGTAATGTAATCAAGCCAGTATAGTGACAAGTGTGAAGCTTAGCTATAATGGTGGTGGCTGTGGACAGGGGAAATGAGTGAGTGGTAGTACCTAAAACAGGTATTTGGGATTAACCTGTCTAAAGTTTAGCCCAGTATGAGTTTTATCCCACATCCCAAGGCGTGTCAGTGCATCGTAGACCAGTATATGTGCAAAAAACCGCTACCGCAAGCCGGGTTTGCGGTAGAGGTTTTCATAACTGTTCATAAGATTTTTGTAGGAGCAGTCAGGGCATTGAGGGGGTCCCATTTCGGGGCCTCAGGATTGCATCACTGCTTTTTGCAGATGATGTGGTCCTGTTGGCTCCATCATGCTGTGACCTTCAACTCTCACTGGATCGGTTCGTAGGCGAGTGTGAAGAGGCCGGGATGAGAATCAGCACCTCCAAATCCGAGTTCATGGTTCTCGACCAGAAAAAGGTGGAGTGCCTTCTCAGGGTTGGAGATGAGGTCCTGCCCCAAGCGGAGGAGTTCAAGTACCTCAGGGTCTTGTTCACAAGTGAGGGAAGGATGGAGCGAGAGATTGACAGGCGGATTGTTGCGGCGTCTGCAGTGATGCAAAGTCTGCACCAATTCGTCATGGTAAAGAGGGAGCTGAGCCGAAAGGCAAAGCTCTCGATTTACAGGTTGAGCTACGTTCCTCACCCTCAAGAACATGATCCCGGGTACAAGCGGCTGAAAAGAGTTTTCTCCGTAGGGTGGCTGGGCTCTCCCTTGGCGATAAAGTGAGAAGTTCAGTTATCCGGGAGGGGAATAGAGCTGCTGCTCCTCCGCATTGAGAAGAGCCAGATGAGGTGGCTCGGGCACCTAATTAGGATGAGGCGTTCAGGGGGCATCCCGGGTACGTCCCTCTGGAAGGAGACCTCGAGGAAGACCCAGGACACGCTGTAGAGACTGTCTCTCGGCTGGCCTGGGAACGCCTCTGGATCCCTCCGGAAAAGCTGGATGAAGTGGCCGGGGGGAGGGAAGTCTGGGCCTCCCTGCTAAGGATGCTGCCCCCGTGACCCGGCAACAAAAAAGCGAAAGAAAATAGATGGATGGATATTGAACACATTTTTCCGAATTGCAAACATAAGGAAATTATTTAATTATTCCTGAAAGAAAAACAAACTTTATCAACTTTAAAGGTGCGTTCACACCTAACGCGACTCTTGCGACTAGATTACATTAAAAATCAATGTAAATGACATAACGTCAAAAGTGACTAAATCTTGCAATCTGAGTCGCTGGAAGTCGCTCAAAGTTGAAACTTTCAAGCGACTTTGAGTGACGCTCGCAACATCCAATCGGCAATGGGTTTCTCCCCACGTCACTGGGGTAGATGAAGCGAGAAACAGCACGACTATTTTCAAGCAATTCATCACGGGCAATAAAAGCAACTATAGTCACTGAAGTCACGTTTGGTGACCCCCCTTTCAAGCGATGTGACTCATGCGATTCCAGCAACTCAGATTTTGCGATTCAGTCGCTGGAATCGCACAAGTCGATTTTACAGTATTAGTCCTCAGACTTGAAGCGTACTATGTGTCTCAGGCAGCCCCGAGGAGCGGACGGTCCTGGAGAAGGCGGAGGAGTACGGCTGTAAGCGCGAAAGGTCAGATCCTTCCACAGCCGACGTGGACCTGGTCCTCCCCACCCTGGAGGTCAGCCTGGGAGAGGACTTCCAGTTCGACCTGGAATTTGTGAACCAAAGCGATGAGCCTCGCACGGTGGACGCCTACCTGAGCGGCAGCGTGGTGTACTACACCGGGGTCACCACCGCTGAGTTCCTGTTCAGGGACTGCAGTGTGGAGGTTGGCCCTCGGAAGAGTGAGTGAGGGGAACCGGGGAGTTGGACTTTAAACAAGATGTGTGATGTGACGGAGGGGTTTTTTCTTCCAGGTGTGAAGGAGTCAATGACTGTGGATTCAAAGAAGTACATGAAGTATCTGGTGGAACAGGCCAATCTTCACTTTATTGCCAGCGGGAAGATCAGGGAAACCGGCCAGATCATCACATCAATGAAAGTTGTCGTCCTGCACAATCCTAAACTCATCATCGAGGTGGGAAATATGCAGAACAATCAGTTTGTACCAAACACGCAATTTGTCAGAGGAGGCACAAGCTGTGTTTCCATTACAGTTTTTTGCAAAATAAATGCAATGTTTCTTAAATTTCTACAAAGTATACTGTAAATGCCCTTTGAACGTTGTTTTCGGCAGGAGCCTCATAACTGCTGTAAAATCTCATCCTGCGACTCTTTACTGTAAGAAGATAGATGCTAAAAACCTCCTTATAACACTCTGTTCCTTTGTTGTTTGCTGTCTAATATCTAATATTTTTTAGTATAATGATAAGAAATGTCTTCTCACATACCGCGCCATGTTTTCTCAGTGAGAAGTGGTCATGTGACCAGGTACATCACGTCCTGTGACGTATAATTGCGGAAAAAGTGTTTAAATTGCACTTTTGCGATACATTTCATTTTCAAAACGTCTGAAAAACCTCCTCGTGAAAGTGTAAAAACGTTTAGCGATATTTGAGTGTTTTTTCGAAATTTAAGTGCATCCGTTACCAGATTTTATTGCGCTATTTAGATTTTGCGCATTTCCAAGAGAAATGAAAACGCAGCTAGAAATGTAGGCGTAACATTTGGATGTTTAGACGTACATTTTAAGGTAACTCAAAAACCTTAACAAAACGCACAATAAACAGCCACTGCAATCAGTTCCAGCTTCGGTAAATCACATTGCATGTGCAAAATCAATTTATTTGCATATTTTGGCAGAGGCGCCCAGATTACCTATTTATTAGAGGTGCTACATAAATGACTTGTGGTATTATTGTTTTACAGACGCAATCACTGGGTTAATTTTAAACCTTTATAAAGTCAGATCCTTATTATTCCAAGACTCCTTAAGTAGTGAGGGAGGGAGATGAGGCACACCTGGGTGGAAACAGGAGGGACAAAAAAGACTAAAATAAGATCAACTAAATTAAATGTCTGTTTTTAAAGCTGTGATGTTATTTTATTTTGTGCATCTTTCAGATGCCCAGTGTGGGGAAAGTCAACAAAGAGATGGTGGCAAAGTTTGAGTTCACAAACCCATTCAGCTTCAGCTTAGAAGGCGTCTACGTTCGTATGGAAGGACCCGCCGTCATGGCGCCCAAGGTCAAATACTACAGGTGAGACGCTGAGGAGAGACTAAACATCACAGTTCTTCCGATCGATGAAGTGCTCACTTGTTTGTTTCAGTGTGATCACCGGAGGGTCCTCAGTGGTTTGGACCGAGGTCGTCACTCCGCAGAGAGTCGGAGAATCCAGACTGATCGCGACCCTGGACTGTGCCGCCCTCAGGCAGGTTTCAGGACAGGCGTCGTTCACCATCGAGGCCTGAGGAGCGCATCAAGTATAGACACGTGTAGCTGTACGAGAGGCAGGGTTGGGATCAATTACATTATTCAATTACAATTACGTCTTCAATCATCTATGTTCAATTGCAACTCATTTATAATGGTAACTGGCGTTTTTTCCAATTACAATTACAATTTTAGTTATTATTTTCCCCCTGAAACTCCATTACAATTATGTTCTATTGCTAAAGTTAAATTACAATTAATCACAATTACTGAGCCAGAAATAAATAAGCCCATAAAACGTAACCTTCCTCTTGTGTTAGCTTTCTTTAGGGTTCCTAATCAATTAAAATATTGGTATTAAATGTTTTTGGTGTGGGTGTCTAAGCCTTTGTTTTGGTCAGTATACCCCTCCATTTAAATTTTTATTAAAAATTGTGAAATTATTCTCAAGAGAACTGACAGGTCGTGGGAACATTTGAAACTTATTTTAAATGTAACATGATTTCCATAGGTTTGCGTTTAAAATTATAATTGACAGTTTTTATCAAATGTTCATGCCAATTACAATTACAAAGTGAATTATCTGAACTCAACTACAATTCCATTATTATAACAGCAACATATTTTAAAATTATAATTACATCATAATTGTAATCAATGATCAATTACAATTATAATTGACCCCAACCCTGACGAGAGGAGTAGCTTCAGCTTCTAGACTAGAAATTAGTTATAAAACATCCGTCATTAGCTGGAAAATAAACAAGCTCAGAAAGCATGTCGCTATTTCCCATTTCTTTTTATCTGCAATTTAAATTTTTTAAATAGTTTAAAATAAAAATGTTTCTTTTGCCTTTTTAAAAAAAATTATTTCCATTTTGTGACACTAAAAAATGTAAACAATAAACACATTTTCCGAATTTTTTTGTTGAAATATTTTTACAAACTTGAAGTAGATAGTTTTATTAAATGGATCCCCCACTGTTTTTACAAGTTAAACATGCCAATGTAAACCTCTTTTGTTTACTAAAAGAGAATAAAAACCGTTGTGACCCAAAATAAATCTGTGATCACAAGGAGCAACAGTTCCAACTCTGCGGTTTGGTCGTAGACAATGAAGCAGAGAAAAAAGCTCTCCTAAGGGACCTTTACTTCCCCTTAAATGGTGCATGGCTGACACTCTGGGGCTGAAGTTGGCGAGTAAATCATGGACTGTTGAAGTACTTCTACATCTTCAACAGTCTACGATTACTCATCTTTAAATTTTCCTGATCATTAGGTCAACCAAAAGCAGTTGAAGTTGGGATTTTAACTGAAGAAACTGCTAAATGATCTAAAAACCAGGCTAAAGGTTTTACTACAATAGTAAACAAAGGTTTTAGGTCAAACTTGTAAAAACAGTGGAGGATCCATTTAAACAAAACTAACAGCAAAGGATTAAGGTGGTTATGTACAGCTGCTGTGGTATAAATGACCAGTGACATGCAGTCAGGGTAGGCAAGGTAGGCAGTGCCTACCCAAGGGTGAATTGATATTTTATTTGTTTTAATTATAATATATTTATAAATAATTTATTTTTCCACTTCCAATAGCCTACAGTACCTATAAGTTTGAAAGTGTCAGCATTTTGTGCGTTTCATAGCCCAAACTAAACATCGCTATTTCCTGGTACGGCAGAGACGCTGCACAGTCTCACTCTGCTGTAAGGCAGGAGGAGGCCACGCCTCCTCCCAAAAGCACATTGCTACTCTGCCTCTGTTTTCGTAGCGTGTTTTCATGTGTTTGCGTATGCGCAGTCAGTTCCCCTAATCAGTTCCCCATTTACGTAAAAAGGCAGCTCTCTACGCTGCCTTTGGACGTAACAGTGCTATGCTAAATGCTATACGTACCTTTAGAGTGCATTAGTGAATTGGTACAGCGCAGCTGCTGCTACGTTCTCTGGCTAGCGGGCGGGATAACACTACAGGCAGGATGACAACGATAGAGAAACTGTATTTTGAGGAAAAACGACAGCTTTTAAAAGATGGAGACCAACACCTGAGTTACCAGACCTTCAGCAAAGGTAAGGTCAGAACATGTTTCATACTTTCCACAGTGAAAGGAAGGATTGGCTTTGTGGATGAGCCTCACTGAGGCTGTTCTGAGTTGCATCTGTTGTTGTTGTTGTTGTTGTCATTTTCTGACAGTTTCCAACACAAACAACGAATGCGCTGCCATGTCATGAGATATATCTTGTTGGGAGAGTATGGAGACTATATTGAATAATTGTTCGTTTCTTTATTAATGTTTTATGACTTTATTAGATTAACATTATGGAATTGTCGTTGGTGTTGACATTGGTGGTCTCGATTTGCAACGCCCTGCCTACCCAACCCTAGTGCTCACAACACGTCACTGTAAATTACCCTCAAACGTATGAAGTTAGTGCAATTCAAGACTGTAGATGGTAAATAAGAGAATAACAGACAGTTTGAGTGGTAGGTGCTGCTTTTATTTTGACAGTTCAAACACAGAGCAAGTCATTAGATGTGACACAATTTTAAGAGTTACTGATGAGCTTAGTGTAGTGCAAGTTTCACATTGCTACAACGACAAAAATATGACTTTCTTGTTCATTTTATGAACCCTTTCTCAGGACGTTTTCACTGAGTAAACAATAGGTTTTGTCATGACTCTTGATGACACATTAAATGCTACATAGTCAAAATGTGAAAAAGGAGTGGCTACAGCCAAGCCTAGAAGTAAATCAAGTTAGATACAAAGCGCTGTAGAAATTCAAGCAGGAGATTTTAAAAAAAAAACAAAATACATGAAGACCATAAGAAAAGGACACAAAGGAATACCAAAGTGTAAAAAAGCATTTTGTTTTTGTCTTAATATAAACGGTTAATAATCTGATATGAATCGTAATGTTGTTTCACAGTTTCGGTTTAGAATTAGACTTAGTTTTAACTTCTGTTAGCCTAATCCAGCTTCTTGTAACTTTAAAACTCTGTTTTTCATTATCTACAGAACCTTTTTTCTGGCCTTAGCTACCGCCCCCTATTGACATGGAGGCCTATTTTAGACGATCTGCCTTTAAAGAGGGAACACAAAGCTGGAGTTAACGGCGCAGAAGCAAAAAAGCTTCTTTCAAGAAGTGTTTTTCCATCATATTTACCGTGATTTCTTGAGTTTTTTAGCCATACATCGAGGAGAGTGATTCGCTTGATGCCATTTTTGTTGTGGTTTGTTTATCGTGTTCATATTTGGGTTTTTCCTCAGAATCCGCCATTTAGTCAACAACTTTCAATGTGTGAAAACACCAGAAATGTGACTTTGGCAGAGTATTTGGATGACAGGCATATGGATACAGTTTAATACAGCATTGAATGGGTGTTACTTAGGGACAATGATTCTGCCTCACAGCAAGAAGGCCTAGGGTTGGTTATCCCCATAATTGTATGGAGTTTCTTCTTCCCACAAATCAAAAACATGTAGGTTTGGTTCACTGGTGTCTCAGAATTGCCAGTAGAATAAATAGATTGCATGAAGGCCTGTTTGATTCTACATTGGGACGGACTTGCATTCTGCTCAGGGCGTTTCCTGTGCTATGCCTGATGTAAAATGAGAGCATGACGAAGTAAATAAATAAAAACATTGCACAATACTTTGATTTTCACATTTCCCATTCATTTAAGCTTGCAGCCGTCTTTCTCTCACTCTTTGGCGTCTCATTTGAAGGTGATGAGGTAGTCCGGGTAGGCCTGGTTGTCCTGGAACACAACAAACATCTGAGGGTTGTCCAGGTTGTCCACCGCGCTGTCGTATCGGTCCGGGGATCGGTGAGGATCTCGAGGCGGCAGAACCTTCATGTCAATGTGGCCGAGCACGTAGATGCCTGTCAGGACTCTAGCCATGAACATGGACTGAGAGCCGTCTGCGGCCGGTTTGGAGTATTTTGGGTTGGCGGAGTAATTTGCGTTTATGGCAAAATACGTCCCAAGTCCATACGAAGTCGCTGAGGATGACAAGAACATTAACTTTATCCCAAATTCTAATAAACTTGCAAACAAGTTTTATGAATCAAGGGGTATTACCATTTTGTCCTGAATAGCGCCGATCGAACCCGTTAGTGATGATGGAGTTGATGTTTTCCGGGTTTGTCCCGTGAAAAAGCAGCTTTTCGTTATCACCGCTCTTATTGGAAAGGTTTTTCTTCTGGACTTCGTAGGCCCGACGCAGTGGGATGTTCTGCAGGCGTTCGATCTGAGAAACCCACGGGAAACGTCACAATGTTGAAGTACATCATAATATGTGTCTGCTGGATTTGAAAGATGATTAAACACTGATTTCTTTATATTAAAAACCTTCAACAAAAAGGTGATCGACCGATTTTAAAAACAATCAATTTAAACCAGTGCGAGCGATTTTAAATAGCGTACATCAGACAAAGATATTATTAAAAAAGGCCTTAATAAAGAAAAACCTGAATGAAACATTTTGTATCTAAATTTAAAATTGTTTAAAAAATTCAACCATTATTTCCACTGTTAAATGTAAAATAAATCTTTTTAAAGTTGATATTTACTTCATTACATTAAAAGCACAATAAGAAAGAAAATAAGTTTTATGTCTTAACATTAATTTTTATGATTTATGTTGAGCATCTGACAGGTTAAACTGAGTTTACCTTATTTATTTTACATTTAACAGATTTATAGTAGGCGTAGTTTGTTGCCTTTCCTGCAACATTTCTTAAGGATCATCAAAGTCTGTTTTTGATTTAATGTGTGTTTTTTTTTTTTTTTTTTCACACAATCAAATAATAAATCAACATGGACGTACAAAAAACATCCACACTGTTTAAAAATACAATATTTTCTTTGTGAACCCATTTTTTGTAAGATGGTGTAAATTCAAACAGTGCCTTACATTTAGGGAGCGTCACTCACCTTTATTATAGTCGAGGTCTGAGTTTGTTGAAAGGCTGCCTTCACTGTCTGATGCTCCGCTGTAGAGGGCGATAGTGGGACCATCTTCTGACTCTCACCTATCTCCATGTTGTCCCAATACAGAGGATAAGTGAAGTCTGCGAATGTTCAGAAATGGAACAAAAATGTATCAAATTTAAGTTCAATTCAACTTCATTTTCATAGCACAAATTACAAGTCATCTTGAAGTGCAATCAAAATATAAAATTGGTTGGAAAAAAGAAAAAACCAACAAATCCACATTAACAAGCATTTAGCGACAGTGGGAAGAAACAACTCCCTTTTAACAGGAAGAAATCTCCAGCAGAACCAGGTTCAGAGGTGGCAGCCATCTGCGTTGACTGGTTGGGGTTAGTGAACAGAAGGACCAACAGAACAGGATGGAGAGATAGAACATCAGAGTGTCCCAGACTAGTTGAGCCATGAACCACAGATCAAGAACTGCCATCATCAGCTTCAAGACACCAGAGGCCTCATTTATTAAGTGTCCCTAATAGGGAACGTGAGCTGGGATTAGACCGTCGTGAGACAGGTTAGTTTTACCCTACTGATGATGTGTTGTTGCAATAGTAATCCTAATATTTTTTTACGATTTATAAACGAGGGCGCACGTACGTCCCACGCCTGTTTCCGTTTATAAATCACAATCAACTCGAAAGTTGTCGCACGTGAGGAAATGCCTTGCTCCACCCATACGGTGGACCAAGGGGGAAAACGAGCAAATAAAACAAATTTCACTCAGTGCGAGGTGGCGGTATTAATTGTTGAGGTGGACACACGCAAGAGAGCGTAGTTTGGTGACACAGTGCGCATTACAAATGATAGAAAGGCAGATCGCGTTGGTCAGAAATAAAAGCTGAGGAGAAAATGTGTATCACTCTCTATAGGAAGAGCGTCTGTTTAACAGAGCACACCGAAGCTCACCGTCAAAGACAAAAAACTGGAGGGTCATTGGGGAACCCCTCTCTCCCACATTTGTAAGACCATCTTTAGGTTTAGGGCTTTGTTCCCAGTGGTTAGGTTAACACTATTATACGGTATATGCTTTAGCGAATAAGTAGGTTTTGAGTTTAGCCTTAAAGTTGGAGAGAGTAGCAACTTCACGTACTCAGGGTTTAAAGGAAAACTAACCACTTTTTTTCTGCTGAAAACATATGTATTTGGGTATTAAATAGTGCTGTTGATTGATCCTGGTTCAACTCTCAACATTTTAGTCAAAATATTTCAATTTGGCATATTTTCTTTAATGACTGCCCTCCATGGGTTGAGAGCTGGTTATTACAAATGAATTTTGCTATTGGATGAGCATGAGATTCTGTGACGTCATTGGATCATCTGCGGCACTGTTGACTCCACCCCTCTTATTAAAACTATCACCTGTGGACTCTGTAATGTGTGGTGAGGAGGTTAGACTGAAAGAATTGTGAATTGAGAGCTAAAGTAAGTATTGAGTAGATAGTTAGAATGAAATAGATTGTTCGTTGGAGATTTTATAGTATATACTGGGCGTCTTAAATGCTCCAGGAGCCACACCCATAATCAAGGCATTTTTTAAAATTTCTCCTCTCGTGGCAGGTCAGGAAAACGCAGGGAGTTTAGTTACTCTTTAAGAAAGCTGAGGCTTAAACCATGGCTATGTTCTAAATGGCATACTCCACACTATGGACTACAATCTCAATGAGTATACAGGTGCTGTCATATAATTAGAATATCATAAAAAAGTAGATTTTTTTTTCAGTAATTCCATCCAAGAAGCGAAACTTGTATAATGTATACATTCATTTCACACAGACTGGTATATTTCAAGTGTTTATTTATTTTAATGTTGATGATTATAACTGATAACTAAAGAAAACCCCAATTGAGTATCTCAGAAAATTAGAATATTGTGAAGAGGTTCAATATTGAAGACACCTGGTGCACCTGCAAAGGCCTTTAAATGGTCTCCAGTCTAGTTCTGTAGGCTACACAATCATGGGGGAGACTGCTGACCTGACAGTTGTCCAAAAGACGACCATTGACACCTTGCACAAAGAGGGCAAGACACAAAAGGTCATGGCTAAAGAGGCTGGCTGTTCACAGAGCTCTGTGTCCAAGCACATTAATATAGAGGTGAAGGGAAGGAAAAGATGTGGTAGAAAAAAGTGTACAAGCAACAGGGATAACCACGTCCTGGAGAGTTTTGTGAAACAAAACCATTTCAAAAATGTGGGGGAGATTCACAAAGAGTGGACTGTAGCTGGAGTCAGTGCTTCAAGAATCACCACACACAGACGTATGCAAGACATGGGTTTCAGCTGTTGCATTACTTGTGTCAAGCCACTCTTGTACAAGAGAC
Source organism: Gouania willdenowi (assembly GCF_900634775.1). Taxonomy (NCBI): domain Eukaryota; kingdom Metazoa; phylum Chordata; class Actinopteri; order Blenniiformes; family Gobiesocidae; genus Gouania; species Gouania willdenowi. The sequence goes on along the minus strand of NC_041061.1, from coordinate 6,401,630 downwards.
GGCATCAGAAGCAAAAAGGACTGGACTGCTGCTGAGTGGTCCATGTTCTCTGATGAAAGTACATTTTACATGTCCTTTGGAAATCAAGGTTCCAGAGTCTAGAGGAAGAGAGGAGAGGCACAGAATCCACGTTGCTTGAGGTCGAGTTTTGTAAAGTTTCCACAGTCAGTGATGGTTTGGGGTGCCATGTCATGTGCTGGTGTTGGTCCACTGTGTTTCCTTAGGTCCAAGGTCAACGCAACCATCTACCAGGAAGTTTTAGACCTCATGCTTCCTGCTGCTGACCAACTTTATGCAGATTTCATTTTCCAACAGGACTTAGCACCTGTACACGGTGCCAAAGCTACCAGTACCTGGTTTAAGGACCATTGTATCCCTGTTCTTGATTGACCAGCAAACATGCCTGACCTTAACCCCATAGAAAATCTATGAGGTATTGTGAAGAGGAAGATGCGAGACGCCAGACCTAACAATGCAAAAGAGCTGAAGGCCACTATCAGAGCAACCTGAGCTCCAGTGACGTGCCGTCAGGGTAGGCAAGGTAGGCAAGCCTACCCAAGGGTGAATTGATATTTTGATTATTTGTTTTAATTATAATATAATTATAAATTATTTATTTTTGCATTTCCAATAGCCTACAGTACCTATAAGTTTGAAAGTGTCCACATTTTGTGCGTTTCATAGCCCAAATTACTAAACAGCGCTATTTCCTGGAACGGCTTCCGTCTCTCTCCGTTGTAAGGCAGGAGGAGGCCACGCCCCCTCCTAAAAGCAGACGGCTGCTCTGCCTCTCTTCCTATAGTGTGTTTTTTTGTCATTTGAGATTTTTTATTAGTTGTCAGTTATAATCATCAAAATTAAAAGAAATACACATTTGAAATCTATCAGTCTGTGTGTAATGAATGAATATAATACACGTACAAGTTTCACGTTTTGAAACGAATTTCTGAAATAAATCAATTTTTTCATGATATTCTAATCATACGATCAGCACCTGTATACTGTTTACTATATACTATAGTATGATTAAGATGATGACGGTTCCCATTTAAGTATACTTCCAACTTTCCCAAGATACATTTGGAACCTACAACAAAAAACCTGAAGCACACTGGGGCTAAATATCTCTGTTGATTCTCCACCATTTAATTTTTAAGTGAGAAAGTGACCAAGTAGAATATCAACATGTGCTCATTTGATCCATAACACTTGTGGAAACACATTTCATTCCGACATTTCTGAGTTTTCCGGAGACCCACCATTGTGCTACTGACAAAACTTCTGGTTAACTTCAAAACAAGAGCCATATTTACAAAAGTGTTTAAAAACTTATGGAAGACAAGAAGAGATGCTTTTGTTTTGAAAAGGGGAAGTTCAATTTTTAGCTTGAAGCCGGTCCCAGGACGATTTTATGTTCCGCTCGCAATGCATCATGGGGCGGTTGAGTATGACTTGTGTGCCCACCGTGCATACTTAAAAAATGTCCTCATATAGTATACTGTACATCCAGGTATTTCTCACATACTCATTCTTACCATACCATCTAATGTGAATGCAATACCTACTAATGTTGACGTTGTGTGTGGCATGATAAAGGAAGTATTACCTGGTTCGATTCTGAGGCGTTTCAGCGTCTGTTTGTTTCCAGATAAAAGTTTTGTCGCAGTCATTCTCTGCAAATTCGGAATCCATGTGTTACCGTCTGCATCCACGATTGTTTTTTCCTTATCCGGCTTCTCCAGTCTGTAGTTGGCAGTCGGGGGAAGTCTCACCCACTGTCCATCGTTTCCCATGATGCACCAGGCCACGCGCTCGTACATTTCCTGCTTGTTTCGTTCTATTATCTCAAGCTCTAACTGGTTCTGACGACTGTTCTGTATGATGCGCACTGCCTGGTTGACGCCGTCCTTTAACCCGCTCACAATGAGGCTGCCGGATGAGTCATATTTCATACACAGGCCATGAGAGGGAATCAGATCCTTGAAGCTCTTTTCATCGTCCCACGTCAGGCTATTGAGTTCCTCTGCTGTGAAGCTCTGCGTGGAACACTGAGCCTGATACAGATCCTTCAGGTTTATCTGGGCGTTGTTCACTTTCTCTCTGCTCAAACCCAGGACCAGGAATTTGGACTGCTGATCCTCACAGGGGGGGAAAGAAAGTCTTTTGTTCACAGGTGGGGCTAGCGTTGGTTGGGAGGTAAAGAACAGGTAAAAGGGAAAATAAAACAGGTAAAAGAATTAATGATATTGTTAATTAATGATATACACTTTAATTTGGATTTAAAGATCTTGGGGTAACACTTGTATACATACAGGCTGACACTACGCTGTCATTATGACACAACACCTGTTGTTAGAATGAATAAGGTGTACCCTAACGGTTTGATACCCTAACCCTTAACTCAGATGTATAAAGAGTACCAGGGCTCTACACTAAGTTTTCCAGTGGTGGCACTGGTGTGACTAACTTTCTCAGTTGGTCACACCAGCACAGAATATTTTTGAGCAGGGGTGGGGAGAGTGTACAGCATAGCCACACATGCTGAGGAATAGTTGACTTAACTGGTGTACCGTAGTTTTGTATGAAGTAAAGATTGACAATGACTCGAAATATATTTGCTAAATGTTTTAGTGTCAATATTAAGTTTTTCTGCAACAAGCAGTTGCTGAAATAACAGGTCATTTCTTTTAATCAATTTTAATAAAAGACGTAACAATTTTTTTTTTTAATGTATTCTGTTTTTTTATTTTATTTTGCAGAAATGCTGTACTTGAATTAACTTAATAGTAGCATAACCAACTTAGCATCTACATTGCTTCACCTCATGGAATTCAATTCAGAGGGTCCAGCTCTTATAGTGGGGTCTCTTAACCCTCTTCCCCTGGTCAGGGGTCTGCAACCTTTACTCTACTGCCATTTTGCCTCTTCTCACCTGGATTAAAGTCCTCCTGGAGCCAAAAAAATACCTTCTCAATGAAGACATTAGTGTATTAAATTCTATACAGTTAGAATGGTATAGAATAATGTTTGATTTAATTTAATTTGATTTACAGTGGGGCCAAAAAGTGTTTAGTCAGCTACAAATTGTGCAAGTACTCCCACTTAAAACGATGAGAGAGGCCTGTAATGTTCATCATAGGTATACCTCAACTATGAGAGACAAAATGAGAAAAAAAAAATCCAGACCACCACTAAAAGCGGCGCCCTCTAAGAATGCAAGGCCTGATGGGAAGTTTTAACAATGATTCTTGTTTAGAGCTGGACAACCATCACGTGTATCATTTATGAGGTGGTTTGAACTTTGTATATTAGAGTTATATGCATTTTTCTATTATGGCGTGCCATAGTTGCTAACAGTGAACATGACCGTAAATGGCGCCAGTCAAAAACGCAAGGCATGATGGGAAATGTTTCAAGGCAGTCATGAATAGGCTTGGGCAAATGTAATTTGAGGCTGATTGAACTTTGTGTGTCAGAGTTAAGGGGTTTTTTAAAATTGTGGCATGCTTCAGAAATTAGCATTGCAACTCTACGGCAGCGCCACAATCAAACGTTACAGATACGCACATTTTTTGGATGATTTTTAATCTTCAGTGGCTCCAAAGTTTTCTGACTGAGTTTGAAGCGAATCGGATGAAGCCCCTCAGACTAGTTTGCGCAAATGCGTTTCGCCACTTTTTTTTTTAATCTTTGACTCAAGATGGCTGACTTCCTGTTTGGTCTTGGGCATGGGTCATCTGTAACTTTTTGTTCATCTTGGGGTCAAGAATACATGTGGCAAATTTCGTATGAATCGGGCAAACCTGCCTGTCGTGCAGTTCCATCGTATTTTTGGCGTCTATAATGTGCGCCATGCTCTCATTTTTTTAGCAATTTTTTTTCATTGAACCTAAATATCTAATTGTTCAGCAGGCCTGAGGTGCGTGCCAATTTTGGTGAAACTTTGGGCATTCTAAGGGGCAAAACTAAAAATACCCAAGAAAAGCATGAACAATAGTTTCCTACGGCCAGTATGGCCTTCGGACCCTAATTACTGATTTAAAAATATACTCAGAAAAGTACAAGTACCCATAAAAGCAACTCAATCACCGCAACGCAAGTACTTCCGTTACTTTCACCTCTGCCCTAACCGCTAACCCTAGCCCTACCTAACCCCACTAGATCCCTCCACCTAACCCAAAAAATCCCAACATAGCTCCAAAAGTGTCGTAATTGAGCAAACAACAGTTAATGACAGCCTTCAAGACACCTTATTAATGCTAATGACTGCGTAATGTCAGCCTTATGTATAAAACTTCAACTAAAGTGTTACAGATCTGCGTTACCTTTCGTCACATCACAGGAGAAGATCTGCTCCGCCTCCTTCTTAAAGGCTAGAAATGAATTGATCGTATACAGGACGATGCGGATGTTCTTGACCACCTTCAGATTCCTGGACGAGGTCACGGTTCGGATGCCTCGCAGGATCGCTTTCGCGACAACATCAGGAGCCAACCCGCCGACTCCTGCACAAACCATTCATTATCCATCACATCCCAAACCCTACCATCAGATCATCTGACTTTACTAATCAGCAGGACATGGCTTTACCAGCACAGATGGAAGGAATGGCAACAGACTTGTACTGGAAAATCTCACAGTGGCAAATGATATCAGTTGAAAGTTTTTCCACGAGGTCGGCGTTTTTGAAAGCACACACGTGTAAAATGGCCTTGCAGGGGAAGTTTCCTGGCCCGGATTTAAAAATCTCTCCTCGTTGAACTGTTGCTGTAGAATAAGATAATGACACAGGTGAATGAAAGAAAAACCTGAGAGACGGAAAATACAGAAAGAAGATCCAAACGTACCTTGTTGCAGTTCTGCTTTTACTTCTGGTCCAGCTTTGGCTAGGATGTGTTTGCAAACTCCCTCTGTGAAAAACACAAAGGTAAGCAATCAGAATCTAAAGAGATTTAACATCAAGATTACCGTATTTTCTCAGACTCTGGTATCCATAATCAAGTCGCTCCGGTTAATAAGTCGCATGCCAAAATGTGAGGTTGCTTTGAATTGACTCGGTTTGAATTCATGCTTGCGTCTTGTCTTCTTACGTGACACGCTATTATGGGGTGCCAAATTTAAAAACTGTGTCACGTTTTCATAGCTGACACATTTAGCGAACTTTTCATTCATTCGAGACAAATTCATGTACCCTTCGTTCTTTGGTTATTTTATTTCAAAACCAAATTGAAAAATAGAAAAAAACAATTGTTTTACTAATTTAGAACCAGAAAATGGAAAAACCAAAAACCAAACAAGCAGCAATTTTCTGTTTTAAAATTAAATCTAGTTCTGTTTGTGTGATATTTAGTTATTTACGAGGAAACTGGGACGAGAGCTTCATGTTTTAATCTCACCACACAGATGGGACCCACAGACGGACTTTTACTCTGCTACATTTGATAAAAAATGATATTGTATCATGTTTTCCACCTCACACCGTCAATGACGTTTCGTTAAAGCTATTGATGCTGGAAGTCCGAATCTGTGAATATCTGCCAACTTTACCAAACAGTGTTACGTCCAAATAGTAACAAGATAAATTGGTGACTGGGCGGACTTTTGCTCCCGGTGCAGACATAAAAAGAAGCAACGTATAAGTCACATTACTGGTGAATAAAAACGTTATTAATACATAATTAAATCAAAACCAAAAAAATGGATGTTACGTAAAACATGCTCATGATATGTGGAACCAGAGGTGGTGTAATGAATCTACTGGTGTTCCTTGTTTCCTCTGATCAACTTCCGTGTGTGTTGACGACTGCTGTTAGTGGTATTTATAATGAGCAAAATAAACGTGTTCATTGCCCTCAAAAAAGTTGTAATTGTTTTTGCAAAAGTGTCAACAAAACATAAACGTTAGCAGCTTTTTACGTGTAAAAACATCCACACACTGAATGAAAACAGGGGCAGGAGCAGAAAACTGCTGAAATAAATCCTAAACAGCTCTATTGTGTGAGGAGACATGGTCCAGGACCTGGGGAGGGAAACAAGGTGCAGCAGAATTCAGTTCTCACTCTAATTTTTCCATAAATATCAAAATATGTCACACAAACAGAACAAGTTTAAAAAAAATTAAAAAAAAATAAAAATAATTAAAAATCAGAAAAATGCTGCTCATTTGGTTTTTGGTTTTTCTATATTTCTGTTTTGGTTTTAAATCAGTAAAACAAAATTCCACACTGTTTATTTGTTATTTTGATTTTGTTGACCAAAGAACAATGGGTACATGGATTGCAATAGCATGTTCTGTATCAATGTTAGAAATGTGTACACAAAAAATAAATCTAAATGTAAATGTTAAATCTAAAGGCCGGGTGAGTGGAGTGTGGGTGGGGCCGCGTGATAGACAGGTGCTGACCTGCCCACTTTGTGTCATTTTTAAACATTTAGATTTACACTTTGTGAGCGATTTAACGTTTAGATTTAGATTTCACATTTACATTTAGATAAATTTGCTTTTAAATGCATTTGTAGAGACATGTATTTCACATTTCTACTCACTAGATGGTGCTTCAGCCTTACAAATCTAGTGATATTGCGTTAGCACAAGATATCACGTAATCAAGTCATGTAAGTTTTATATAGCCACAAAAAATAGAATACAAATAGGTTTGAAAAGTTTAAATATGTATATAAAATGTCAACAGCTGCATATCCTTGTGATGTCTCCTTACCTAGATCCTCTGTACTCAGCCATGTGCCATTGTCCTTATTTTGTCCTCATTTTAACCTGTGTGTCTGTGTGCGGTGGACAGGATTTGTACGGGGTGGATGTTTTATTTTTTTAATCTTTTTAAAAGCACTTTGAGCTGCATTTTATGGTATGAAAAATGCTTTTTATAGATAAAGACTGATTTGATATCATCTTGGAAAAGTTAGCTCTAAATGAAAAATTTGATTGCGATTAATGTTCTCCATTTTTGCCTTTGTTTTGATATTTTTGATTTAAACAATTTAACAAATTTGTAAGTTTATCCGGGGAGTATTTTTCAAGTGATTCAAAGTTGCAAAAAAAAAAAAAAATTAAATTGATTAATTCCGCCACCACCTATTTTATTTTAGGTAAAATAATAATTAAATGCACACATATCTATATTGGAATAGATACAAGTAGATTTGAGATAGATTAGAGGTTTTTGATTGGTCGATACTAAGCAGTTTGGTTTTAAATTTGTGATGTAGTGTTGTAGAGACACCACTAGAAGGCAGCACTCTCTCCATGCTTTCAGAGTCGTTAGCTCAGCTATGCTAAATGCTAATCTAAAACAATTTGTTATTTGAATGCAGTGAACCTTTTTAAACTCAAAAACCAGTTTCTTCATTGCCAGCATACCAGACTGTTGTTTGTGCCTTTTTTCTCGTAAGTGTTTCAATACTTTATGAGAAGCTAATACGTTTTTTTTTTTTTTTTTTTTTTTTGCTATGCTAGCATAACAGGATTTTCCAGTTTTTCTACATTTCTCTGTAGCTGTGAAGGGGAATCTTGCAAATTTCCTGTGACTTATAAAACAAATACAGAATTTCAATCCATAAGTACAACAAAATAATAATATACAAAATGACACCAAAAACAAAACAAAAAATGACACCAAAAACAAAACAAAAAATGACAAGAAAATATACAAAATGGCACCAAAAATAACAAACAAAATGACATCACACCAACATAAATACACAAAAATGACACCAAAACTCACAAAATGATCCAAAAATTACACTAAACAACAAAAAACGCAAAGGTTGAAAACAAAAACTCACATTTAAATGAAATAAAATGACACAATATGACCAAAAAATTCACAAAACTTCAAGAAAAGTTGTTTTAAAATAATCAACAGACATTGTAAAACTACGAAAAATGAAATGCATCACATCATAGCCGACCAATCAGATTAAACGTAATATACTGCGCCAAAACAACATTGAATGGAGGTTATTTACTCAGTTTTAGAGTTAATAAATGACGCTATACTTACAGTCTGAGAATTTTTAATCTTTAATTGAATTCATTGGTGTTATTATTCATTTTTTCATTGTACATTTTGACAAACTTTTTATTTTATACAGATAGCTTTGTGGAAAAACTGTTAAGTTCCAATTGTGCAGAATTTGGTCTTTTCCTTTTTAAGTTTATACATAAGTTGTTTACTGAATGTAAGGGAAGGGAAAGTAACTCATAACTTTTACATTGAGAACTATTTAATTGAGCTACTTTTTAATTGTACTTGAGAATTTCATGTATGACTCATTTGTTCTTGTGCTTGAGTACAATTTCAATCAAGTAACGGTACTTCTACTTGAGTATTGCAGTATTATATATTAGCGCTTCAAGATGACTGTTGTTGTAATTTGCGCTATATAAATAAAGTTGAATTGAATTACTTTTTACACCTCTGGTTACACTGACGTCTTCTAGCTGCCATGTAAAAACCTTGTTTAGAAGTTACTGATAATGTATGTATGTATTTTTTTTTCTCTGCCTGCTTGGATGTGAATGTACCAAAGTCGAAGGTTTTGAAGTCTGTGGAGTTGACCACTGCGTCTGTTTTCTCATTAGTGATGTCACCGAACACCAGCTCAAGTTCAACGTCTCCTTCCAAGGTCATGCTGGTGGGATCAAGGTCAGTGGCGAGCGATCCAAAGCTGCCTGTGGTGAGGGAGAAAAAAAAAAAAAGTGTATTTATTTAGCGTAGTTTACTTTGCTTTTCAGTTACAAATTAATATCAACCAATGTCAATGTTTTTGATCAATTTCAACCACAAATGGTACTGCTCCAGATTGAGATTCTTTAGATCACATGTGTCAAACTTAAGGCCCGGGGGCTAAATCCAGCCCTTCAGAGCATCCGATTTGGCCCTCAGGAGAAAGTGAAGATGACATTTTTGAGTTCTTGTTGAAAGAACTCCAAAAAGTTTTCAAAAATCCTGCAATTTTTCTCAAATTATTAGACAAAATCTTCCCAAATTAAATAAAATCTTGTCATAAAATCAAAGGACATTTAAGTATCGTTGATGCCTTTCATACTTTATGTCTAATTTAAAAGGGGAAGTGCAAACTTGGGCACATTAATGTTGAAATTGTTTGTTTTCCCACTTAAAACCTGTGGCCCACTTGTGGTCAAACTGGTCTGTATTTGGCCCCGGAAATAAAATGAGTTTGACTCCCCTGATCTAGATAATTGTGACCTATGAGAGCTATATGTTTTAGTCTCATTAGTAATTAAATTAACTCGCAATTATCTATAAATTTACTCATCATTAACTCGAGATTAATTGCATCACTATGTGCCTTTGCCAAAAATAAACATGTATTCAAAAATATACTGCAAAATTAAATTAGTGAAATACCTTGTTGTACAGAAAATGTACAATAAAATTTTAACCAGCAAATGACTAATTTAAATTAATATTACAGTGCTTTTTTTCTGTCATTAGTTGACTTTGTGTAACTTTCTGTGTATTTTCTCTTCGTTTACCTTTGCGTCCTTTGTTCAGTAATGATCTGAGGTGTTCTTGCACGAGGTTGTAGCTCTGTGAATCACAGCACATTTGTTCATTGCGTGTTATTCTGGCATCATGCAGGTGAGTTACAGATGTAGAATGTTAAAGTCACCTCTGCAGAGTCGGGGTGGCCAGGTTTGACGATAATGTTGATGTCGGTGAGCGAACCGAAAGACTTGAACTGACCGATGGTGTCGGTCAGAGCTTTAACAGCGTCTTCCAGAGGATATTTTAACACAATTCCTGGTCCAATGATGGGGAAAGAAACTGAATTCCACTGTTCTTCTTCACAGAGGTTCAGACACTGCTGTAGTCCGTGTTTGAGGGCCTGAAAGGTACACGTTAAATACATTTAGTAACCGGAACTTTTAGGAAGTTATAGAAGCTAAAAGACACACATTCACCTACATTTTCTCTATATTACTTTTCAAAGCTTACATAGAGACACAAAGTTATGGATTTGAAAGTGTAAATGACAAGTCTTGACTTGTTCAAGTCCAATTTTTAAAAAACAATAGGATAGAAAATACTGTTCTGGACATGTCTTCTACATCTATGTCTAGGTACTCTACGGAGTGCCCATTTGGAGTCTTCCATTCACTTTTGTAGAAGTGTTTTGAAATAAAAATTTACATTATTGCCTCTGGAGATACATACAACACGTCCCAAAGTAATACCAAAAATCCTAAATAGGGATTAATTGAGTTAAAGCTAAGATAATACTTTTCTTTTACTATGTTTCAGAATTGCAGGACAAAACCATACACTCCCATTAATCGCAGTGTGAGAATTTGCCGTCTCTTGACCTCATCTTAACACTTGCTACACTTTCAACCACCCGCGTTGAAACATGTAAATGGTAGTTTTATTATTTTTTTTAACAAAATCAAGCAGAAATTGCAACACGACGCAGAATATTTGACCCAAGAGACAGAAATGGCAATTTCTCGCACAAAATCTGACATGATGTGACGTGATCTGACTAAGTTCACCTTCTGGATGTGAAATAGCAATAAGACATAGACTAAATCCTCACCTACATCTTTTGGAACACTATTACGCATTTATATGACTTTTTTTGCTGTAAAATGGGTAGCCTAATGTCCAGCAGGTTTAGCAAACAAACAAAACTCGCTCAACATCTTGCCTACCTTTCGGCTCACAGCTGCAGAATAGAAATATAATAGTTATAATAATAATTAACTCAATTAATAATGTTAAGCATCTTTGGAAGGTTTTTTGTTAGTTTGACAGCCAGTAATGACATCTGATTTGGGAAAGCCGATAAAACGAAATGGAAGTGGGTAAATGGGTAAACATACGGGGAAAAGATGCGGAAAAGGTTAAACTCTCAAACGGAATTGGGAACATTTGAGTCCTAGAGATGTCTGATAGTTACTTGTTTTGCTGATTATGAAATCATCCAATAAATAGCTAAGCTCCCAACAAACTTACATGTATCTCCAATCAAAGCATTTCTTTATTGTTTTTTTATTATAAAATTTGTCAACATGTACCAGTATTAAATTCTTATGCTAATATCAGGGATCATCAGCCATTCCATTTTTCCCAATGGATTGTTCTGAATTTAATGATGCATTATTTCACTGCATTTGGTACTTTACCTTAAAGCTTTTGCCACTATTCTTTCCATCCCAAGGCAAGCATCGTATAAAAATGATCTTGGAGCAGGTCAAATTTGGAGGCAAGTCCACTTGGAGAACTTGTCCCGGGCCGATGTAACCTTTGGATGCCAGTGAATCAAACTTTTCTTTGAGACCGTTTCCTGCTTTGTCCAAGAGATGACTTCCTATTCTTGTGGAGGTCAGTTTAGTGTCCAGAATGGGGGCCACCAAAACATCTACCTACAGAGGGAGAAACATCTGGAAAGTAAATGTTTGCATCTTTTTATTTTTATTGGAGTTATTGGGAGATCAACAAAAATGATCAAACCTGCTCATCTTCCAAGGAGCCCAGCTTGAGTTTAAGACTTATTTTGCTTACTGCTGCAACCCCTGATTTGTTTCCTGCAGGTTTTGTCCTAATAGAGCATAGATGATTTTTCCAAAACTGTCTGGATGGAACTTCTGCAGAATTGCTTCTTCCTCGTTGCTTTGGTGCCTTCTTGATTTTCGTTTCCACTGGCTTTGGCTTCTGACCTTTCTGTTCCCTGATTATGACCTGAAAGGACTTTTCAACCAGCTCCTTGCTAATGCGACCATTTTCCTGGAAGTAACGCAGCGCCCCTAAACCATCAAGAAGCAAAGTTACAGATATCAGTTTCTCAAAAGCTGAAGTCAATATATGTTTGACCTCCTGGACTTCACCGCTTGGACCAGATACAAGTACACAAGGATTTGGGGAACTTGTGGGATCTAAGGTAACACTGGTCAGATTTAAGTCAATTAGGTGTTCAAATTCCTTGAAACATTCAACAAGGTCAGGAATTGGCAGAGACAACACCTCTTTGGTTATGATTTGACTACTTGGATGCTCTTGAAGAATCTCTTTGAGTTTTTTGACATTTATGTCATTGCCAACAAACAGGATATCAGTTGTTCCAGGTGCACTGAGTCCTGGAATGAAGTTTACCTCCACTTTTGGCTCATTGCGGTTTGCCTCGTCCTTGGCTTTCAATAAAATGTCACTTAGATTTTTAAGATCAGTGATGGAACGTTCCACTGTAATCAAAGCAACCTTCAGATCCCCCAACATTGCTTCAGCCTCGTCCATTGAATCCTTGGACAAACTGGACAGAATGACTTCAGATTCCACCTCCATGAAAACAGGATTCTTGAAGCCCTGCTCGAAGCAAGCTTTGTACCTTTGAATAGCTCCACTGGAGGTCAGAAAGTCGATTATAGCGGGAGCAAGGAAAAGTCTTTTTTCTTGTATCTTCTTGATCCATTTTTCAAGTCTTGTAGCCCCTTCCTGAACGTCAGTATCTGAACCTTCCAGGATGATCGCATCACTACTTCTGTTGACTTCCACAGATGGATGATGTGCCAACATTTCTTGACGGAAATTGGATTCTACCAGTTGGTATCGCTTCTCCATAATCTGCATTACCTTCCGTATTGGCACGCTTTGTTGTTGGATTTGCTCCAATGACCAACTTTTCTTCTTAGCTTCAAGTTTTGGTTTTAACAATGGCAGCTTTAAAAAGGATACAAAAAGATGAAGAGTCATTTGTCAATTTAAAGAGACTTTTAGACCTCAGACAGCCTGCTAATACCACTCCTTTCACTCAATTTAAGATGTGTTCATGCAAGAGGTTGCAGAAGTATGCACATAGCCTTTTTTCCGGGGTATACTGTAGGTTGAAACTTCTTATTTTTAAAATTGAGAAACTGACCTGCACTTTGAAATGTGCATCACTTTGTATCAAAGCACATCAAACCTTTTTGTGACTCAATAAACCCAACATTACAATGCAGTTTTTACAGCACCTGGCTTTCCGCATTCTTCTCTATGTTAAATTCTGTTACATACTGTCACACTTTTGTTTTTTTTCCTCCACAGAGTTAAAAAAAAGTTGCCATTAGGCCAAATCTAAAAAGAACACAAATTTGTAAAGAAATGTGAATACTCCAAGTACAGATACTTGAATGACCTACTTAAGTTGTACGGTAACCAAGCTTACATAAACGCTTCATGGTAAATGGAATGCGGACAGATAGGATTGCTCATTGCAGATTCCTGTGCACTGGGTAAACAAAAAAAAAGATGCTGCAGCCGTACAGCTAAGGTAACTATAACACACACACACACACACACCTAGGGTCTGCACACCCCTGTGATACTCACCTTTGGTTTGGTAGTTGATGGCACCCCAGAGGTCAGCGTGCGACTCACAGTGATGGTTAATTCTCCTTTGGAACGCGGAACCGTGTGGAACTTCTTTTGCAAAACTCTTTCTTGTTCTGTGAGTTTTAAACCAAAACAACCAAAAAATACATCACTATGGATAACGGTGTTAAAGATATTGCTTTAAAGACCGTGTCACTGCCTCACCTTCTTGTTTGTTGAAGCTGATTTTGTAGTAGTCATCTTTGACCTTTTCAAGAGGTACCTGAAAATGTTTTCTGATTTGCTCTTTGTCGCTTCCTGTCAAATCTTTGGCCTTGAAAAACAGCGAGTGCTGGTCTTCAGCCATGTTACCAAGCAGGTTCCTCTCAGTCCTTCTCCTCTCATCAAACAGAAAGTGTTTTGATCGGGCTTTGCTTTTGTATTGCCACCTGCTTCCTAGACACACCCACTTGAGGTATTAACCTTCCGGTAAGTAAGTAAATAAATGTGGTTCACATTGAGAAGTACTGCCTAATAATTACATGTAAATCAAGTTATTTTACCAGTTAATTTGCAAGGTATGAATGTTAAATATCAAGAGCAGTAATGACAACATGAACGGACTTCACTTACTATGTATAGCGCCTTATATATACAGATATGTGATTAAACTTCCCAAACTGGTAAAAAAAAAAAAAAAATGCTAAAAAAGGTTAATAGAGTAAATTACTGTTATTCATTTTAAATTTACACCCTACAGAAGGCCTAAGGAAGACGGAACAATTAGACTGTCCGTTAGCTACAATGCTATATAGTTTAACATAGTTTAAAAAAATACCATGTAAACGCGTGATATTTTCCCAAAACATGCATGTAATGTATTTCCGTTTTATTTTGGGCCCTGATTTAAATAAAATTATTTCTTTTTCTGTTTTTGACGTGAATTTAACTTCTTTTCTTTTTTTTTTATCCGTTTCCTCTGATCACAGAATTGGAGTCCCTATAATATTTAGTTTTTTGACTCTCTGACTGCCTCCCCACGTAGAGATGAGTTTAGTCTTTTTGAATCATTTCACTAACTTAAGTAGATATAATGAGAAGCGGATGAATGGGTGGATTAATCAGATATATAAAAATAGAATATAAATACCATATATACACATCAATAAAAACTAAATCAGAATGGAAGTCCTAAGAAGTCATGTTTACAGATGGAAAAATCTAATCTATACAATAAGTACACAATTAAACACACAAGTGTACACAAACAGTGTAAGTTAGCCAAGTGTCTTAAAAGGGCTAAAATCTATTAAATGATACTTTAAAACGGGATTCAGGGCTGCTTTCCCATCATGCAACAGTGTATGCAAGTATTTCACAATAACTCATAAAATCCTTCTCGAAAGCTCATTACATTTGGTGTGTGTGTGTGTGCGTGTGCATGTGCGTGTGCGTGCGTGTGTGTGTGTTGCCCAAGCAACGTTTAGGTGTAACCACTTCTCTGAAATTATAATTATATGTTCGACCAAAACAGTCATTAACACCCTTTAACAATAAGTATCTTCAGATAATTGTAAAGATTAAAAATGTTTTGTTGTAAAACAGGGGTGTGACACTCATTTTAGTTCAGGTGTCAAATATCGAATAGTTTAATCTTAAGTGGGTCACAGATTTTGAAAATGAGCAATTTCAACAATAATTTCCCCATAGTTTGCACTTCACCGTATAAATGAAACGTAAAGTATGTGAGACACCAATAATATTCAAGCAATAAGTGACAGATTTCAGGACTTTCTCTTTAAAACGTAATTGATTTTTTGACAAAGTTTAATTGATTTTGTGGCAAATTTTCATTTAATTTTGAGAAATTGTGAGAATTAATTTCAGGAAAATTGAGTCCTTGGAACAATTTGAGATTTAAAATGAGGCAGTTTTGTCTACAACTGAATTATTTGGTCATTTACACAATAATTCCTGTTTTTTTCTGTCTTTTGTTTTTACTTTCTCTTGCGGGGTACGTGATGGCACTACAGGGGGTATTTGAAAGAGAGAGAGAGAGGAAAATTAACAAATGTAAGCATTAAAAACATGGGATTTCATAATGTTTATTTTATAGTTATAAACGATAAACGCACTAAATATTACCAGTAACACACAAAACGACAATAAAGACGCACTAAATGAGAGAAAAACACAAAATTAAGAAAGAAACAAACAAAATTAACAAAGAAACATACAAAACCAAATAAGAAACAACCAAACGACACTAAGGAGACACTGAATACAGTTTATTTCCACTTATTTACAAATTGATTCTTTAAAATGTGCGTTATCACTCATTCATTCCATCATTATGTTTCATAGTTGTTTTTAGCTCGGATCATTCAATTAGTATAAATATCTCCATATCCATACTGGAGTTTTACTTAAATCTGATAGGATTATGGCAATATTAATACAAAATAACAAATAATACAAAAAAAAAAAACAATATACTTCCACTAAATAGCTTATTATATGTGGACAAAATAAAGAGAGACACAGTTCATGATCATAAATGTATTTTTAGCAGCGTAGCCAAAAGATGGACGTGACATTTTACAGTTCTACAATTTTATAAGTGGTATCACCGATTTTGGAGGAAAAAACACACAAAATGACGCATTAGGAGTAGAATGCCAACGCACGATCTGAGGCCGACATCGGCGAGACGTATGCGTGCTGTCTGGGATAGTGTATTCTGTAGAATTCTGAGCAAAATGTTGTAGTCGGACAAAAGGAGGAACTGTACTTGGATTCAGAAATAAGAGAAAGGAACCATTGGTCTCAAGCGGCGGATATGGCCCCCGGGATCTTGAGTTTGACACGTGTTTGAGAATAAAAACATTGATTTTTTTTGTCGGGGATATATTTCCATAATGAGCTAATAGTTTGTTATGCGTTGTATGTATTGTATGTACCGTAGATTTCCTTAAATATCTGACTTTACTGAGAAATATGCCGACTTCACCTGATTATTCCTGCTGCTGTTGACGTTTTGCTGTAAATTGTTCTCATGCATTTGTACAGTGCATTGTCAGAGTTTCTTGCTAACGAAGCTACTGTAACAGATGGGGACATGAGGGAGTTTCCACCTCGACTACAAACCTTGGGCTTTCCCTAAGAATGCTTTCAGGGAAGTTTAAGGGTCAGGGTTATGAGTGTGAACAGTTACAGTAAATGAGTGCCAGTGTGTCCCCTTTGTGGTGTTTGTGAGGTACTGCATCTAAGTGAGCTTGTGTTTTTGCTTGTCCATTTTTTTTTCTTTCATTTTTCCCCCTTTTTTCCTTTTTTTCCCCTTTTTTTCCCAGTGACTGTAGCCCTGTACGTGTCATCATTGGCCTCGGATTCAAACTTTTTCATCAACATGTTCACATAGAAAGAAAAAAGTGGAAAATAAGTTTACCAAACTAGCCTCAAACATGTGGACAATAAGGCAAAAGAAATGTATTTGTATAGCGCATTTCAATGTGCTTTACATGAACAGAAAACATTTAATAGTTTAAAAATCAATAAAATCCACAAATCACCGGTAAAAACATGATCAAATTGATTAAATATGATTAAAAAAATCTCCCTCAGTCATAATATTTCAAGAATGAAGTTATCATTTTATGAGAATCTTAATAAAATCGTAATTTTTTGAGTATAAAGTCATAATATTTCAAGATTAAAGTCGTAATATTCCAAGATTCTGTTAGTTGTGGATCACATCAGGAGGGCTGTACTGTAAGGAATTTTCTAAGATTCAGCTTTATTCTCATACAATTATGACTATTCTCAAAATATTATGACTTTAATCTCGTGGTGCTCAGATGACTTTATATTTTAATGTGGCCTCAATACGCCATTGTATATATTCACTCACTGTGATTATTGTTTTTAAATCTTACTCATCTTTCTGTTATTTAAAGTGTCTGTTTGGTAATGACTGCTGTTTCTAAAAAAATCCTAACATTTGTTTGACTGTATTTTCTGCCCTATTTTAGTTCTAGTCCTGCGTAACATTTTAAAGTATTCCTATTTTTATTTTCCATCATAATATTTGTGCAAACCATGCCCAATGGTGCCCATTTTATGAAATATTATGTGAATCTTTCTACATCATTGACCCACATGTTTGACCTTATCTTGTCAATTATTCCGGAACATTGTCAACCAGTATTTTAGCCCAACCGTGTTTTGTTTTTCACATTAAAAAAAAAAAAGAAACTTTCCAGGATATTCCTAGAAAGATTTAGCTTTGCAGCCACAAACCTTCTTTTCTTTTCTTCTTCAATGAAGAGTTTAATGGAGTTTCTACCAAGTTAGTCAGGAATTTAAAGTCCAACCTTTATCTCTCCTCAGGTTTCAGTGCTTTGTTATCATTGTGATGCTGCCAAGCAGCTACTGTCAGTACTTCCTGGTCTATTTGTTTTCTCTGGATGACTTCTGGCTCAGGTATTTGTATGTAAACATGAAGACACCCAAACACAATAGGTATGACGTGCTTTTTATTAAATAGTCAATAGTTCATGAAAATGTAAACAAACCATTAGTTTGACAGATTTCAGAAGGAAATCACACTTTTGAAAATCAACAAATCCCCCTGGAAAAAAAGATGAACACCTTTAGTCACGCTTTTTGTTTTTGTTTATGTAAATTTTCATTTTCATTGAAATGAAGCTATATACTGTAGTTCCAGATTTATTCAATAATTTAGAATAATAACCATTCTGAGTATTGTGACAGGAAATATCAAAGGCCTTTGTTTCATTTTCTTGTAGTTTTTGTTGACATATGATGAGTTTTTTGGAGTATTTTTGTTGAATTTTGGATATTTTCCATGCATTTTTTTTTGTAATTTTGTTGACATTTTGTGTGCTGTTGTTTTGGTTTTTTTTAATTCATTTGTGTATTTGCTTTGGAGGCTAAACAGAATTAGACCGAGGGTCACACAGTTGCACATGTCTGTTACAAGTGAATTGGTATCGGTCGATTGCTGAATCATAGTTTCACTTCAATGCAGGGTTAGGTCAATTATAATTGTAATTACAATTATAGCCTAATTGTAATTCTAATTTAAAAGATCTGTTTGCTTGTTTGTACATTTTATGTACAATACATAACATTTATTTAAAGGAGAAAAGGGCTCAAAAGGAGTAGGCAGAAGGAACATACAAACATATACAATGCATATACTGTACATATACATATTTTTTTATCATTTATGTTCATTTGTAACAAAAGTAATAGAAAAAAAAGCTGAATATTCGAAACAAAAAGTAATAGAAAAAGAAAAAACAAAATATTGTCTTTTTTATTGTTTATGTTTGTTTGTAACATAATAATTGGAAGAATAAACCAGAACATTTTCTTTTTTTAATCATTTAAATCATTTTATCATCTGTTGCTGTCATAATCATATTTAAACTGTTATAACCGAGGTCAGAAAATTGACTTGGTAATTGTAATTGCCATGAAAATTCTATGAAAATTGTCAGTTGTAATTTAACGCAAAACTGGGGAACCATGTTACAGTTCTATGTACAGTGTTATATACAGTAAATGTAGTTAAGAATGATTAAAATATGTTTCATATCAAGCTTTCACACATTTTACCAATTTAAAAAAAATAGAAATCAAGGGGTAAACTGACACAAAAAAGGCTCAGACGCCCACACCAAAAATATTACAACCTATATTTTAATTGATTAGGAAACCAAACAAGGTAACCAATAGATAGGAAATAAATGAGATGATACACTGTAAACCCGAATAAGTTACAAGAACTCAAAAAAACTGATTCAATCGATTTGCCTCAATTTTCTCAAGTTGATTAACTTAAAAGTCAAAATTTTCCAGAACTGAAAAGGTTGAATGACTGGCGACTTGTACTTTTTGATAACAGTTAAATAAAGTGCTGTATGAATTAAGTTTATTTTTTAAATAATCCCTATTTAAATAGAAAAAAACCCAGACTTTATCATTCTTTGCATGTAATTATTGATTCTACTATTCTATTCTAATACTTAAAGGTGCAGTCTGCAACTCTTATAAAAGTGACTTTTTGTCATATTTGCTAAAGCTGTCACAAACTAGTTTGTGTGAAAAAAACAGGCTCATTGAGTCCCGCCCCCTGCTGCTCCTATCCTTTGGCAGATTGCCAGAATGCACCGCGACTGAGCAAAAAGAACCACTTAGAGCCGGGATTGTGTTTGATGGGCTGTCTGACTGCTCGCAAGCCCCGCCCCCTTTCCCGGAGCTGTAGCGCCATCATTTTTACAGTGTATGGTCTGGAGGAGTAGAAGATGGAATTGGTGACTTTTCTGCTTAAAAGGTATTTACTGCTGCTTTTTTTACATTATGTTTGATTTGTAATTGTTACACCAGAACTCTGAGGTGCATGTGTTGTTTGTGTGCGCAGCAACGTCCGTGTGTCTGCTGTAAGTGACACTGTGTTGTTGCTGCTGTTGCTGCGAGGTTGGTGTAACTGTGTGCACATTGAGAGAGAGAAGCGCTGCAGTTATATTATTTTAACAGAGCATGTTATATTACTGTGATGTTGCTGTCGGACTGACGTGAGCTTGTTAGCTCCTCTGAGGGAGGGACTTTGGAAATTTTGGAGGCAGGGCAAGAGAGCAGCGGGGAGGGAGGGGGAGGGAGGGATCTGAGAGTTGCGGACTGCACCTTTAAGTTGTGTTTTTAAGTTATACTTACTTATAAACAAACATAGTTCCATTTACTCAAAAAATCTTAAAGTAACTCAAAAAGGAAGAACATGTTTCAACAACTTGACATAATTCATTTAGTAGAACTTTTTCAATAACTTTGAATATAAACTACTGATTTAGGAGCCGTTATCATCAGAGATGCTAACAGAAAGCTAACACAAGACAAAGTTTAGTAATTGAGAACATAACTAATTGACTTTCTGAGGATAAAAAACTATTGTAATTTAATTGTAATCAGAAAAAATGCCGGTCACTGTAATTGTAATTGAAAACGCAATTGTAACTGAAAGATGTAATTGACCCCAGCCCTGCTTCAATGCCAGATTTAATTGCTACGTTTTTGAATCACATCCATCACCTGCTGAACCGCATCTTTCAACCCGCTCACCGTCCACCTCCCTTGCCCACTGGGGTCTTCCTCTACGTGGACACCCAGAACCTGCACCAGCTGCTTTAAGAAGGTCCTGTCGTCAGGTGGGAGGTCCTGGAGCTCCTCGTGTCTGAAGGTCTGTGAGCAGCACTGAGCCTGATACAGCTGTTTCAGTTTGGACATGGCCTCATCGACGTCTCTGCGACTCCCCGTGACTGTGAAGGTGGTCTGTTGTATCGATGAGCTGCTGCGAAGGGTGGACGGATCGAATGTTGCAAACGAGGGAGGAAGGAATGATGAGGGCTGATCTACTACTGTTAAGATAAAGAAGCACAAAAGTATTTCACAAACCCATAAAATTCCTCCAAAACCACAGAAATGAATGAAAAAATAGTAAAAGCAAAGAAAATGACAGCAAAATACAGAAAATGATTCAACAAAAAGCACAAAACAATCCTGATAATTCCTTCAAAACCATAGAAATGACAGACAAAAAGAGTAAAAACAAAGAAAATGGCAGAAAAATACAGAAAAGAACCAAAAAAACTAACAAAGTGACAGAAAAATACAAAAAATTACTAAAAAAAACTAACAAAGTCACAGAAAAATACTAAAAAAAACTAACAAAGTGACAGAAAAATACAAAAAATACTGAAAAAAACTAACATAGTTACAGAAAAATACAGAAAATGACTCAACAAAAAGCACAAAACACTGGAAAGAAGAAGCGAAAACTGTCAGTGAAGAATTCCACTGATGTGGGGTCATTGAGGACAGAAGCGGAATCACCTGTTTTGAATGCAGCTGAATGGAATATTCTTATTGCGTTCTTTTTAAACGCCATGAAGACGTTCATCTTAAACAGAACGAGGCGGATGTGGGTGAGGTCCTGCAGGGGCCCAGACAGGAGGGACTTTTTGATGGCTTGGAGGATGGTATTTGCCACAACATCCGGATCCAACCCTCCTTGACCTGCACAAGAATAATTGTTGGAATAAGAAACTGAAGAGGACATTTTAATGTATGTTAACTGGTAACTCTATATCAGACTAAGGCAAAGCAGGTCCCAAAAAGATGCCAAAAACAAACAAAATGATTGAAAAATACACAATACGACTTAACAAAAAGCACAAAACAATTCGGAAATTTCCTCCAAAGCCATAGAAATGACAGACAATATAGTCAAAATAAACAAAATGACAAAAAAAAAAACATAAATTTGCTTAACAAAAAGCACAAAACAATTCTAACCCCCCCCCCGACAAAAAAAAATTCTTCAAAACCATAGAAATGACAGCACAAATAATCAAAATAAACAAAATGACAGAAAAATACAGAAAATGATTCAACAAAAAGCACAAAACAATATAGAAAATAACTCCAAAACCATAAAAATGACAGCCAAAATAGTCAAAACAAACAAAATGAGAGAAAATTTAAGAAAATGACTCTAAAAATAAAGAAAATAACAGAATAATACAGAAAATGACTTAAAAAAAAAAAAGCACAAAGCAATGACAAAAAACCTATATTCCCCAAAACCATAGAAATTACAGCAAACCAACCAACAAAATGACAGAATAATACAGAAAATGACTCCAAAAACAAAGAAAATGACAGAAAAATAGAGAAAATGACTCCAAAAACAAAGAAAATGACAGAAAAATAGAGAAAATGACTCCACAAAAAGCATAGAACAACTCCAAAAACCCCGACAATTCTTCCAAAACCATACAAATGATAGCAAAAATACGCAACGTGGCACCAAAAACACACAAATGACATCACAGTGTGTGTAACCCTTGTTAAAACATCCCATTACGTGTGTCGTTTTGTTCAACCAGCAAAAGCTCAGCTTGCATCGACTGGTAAAGGTATACTGGTAGCGGAGACGGTTGAAGCACATACCAGTACAGATGGCGGGAATAGCCACAGACTTGTATCCCAGTCTGTCACAGCGTCCAATGATGCCACAAACCAAATCCTCAATAACTTCTGTTTCTTTTTCTCCATTGACGTGAAAAATGGATTTACAAGGGAACGATCCAGGCTCTGTTTGGAAGATGTGGCCTCGGATCACGTTGGCTGTAAAATAAAAACAGAGCTTTTAAGACAAATGAGAAGGAGCTAAAGTTAGGTTAGTTTAAGTCGATGGAAAAGGAGTATTAATTGGTAGAAACAATGAGTTTATGCTCAAGGTGAAATGACACACTGAGTTCATGATGTCATATTGGTTTAGTCGATACGATATTTAGGAGAAAAAAGAAAAGGACCAAAAAAAACTCAGATTGGAAAAATACCCAAGCTTTTATTCGACTTTGAACTCTGTATGAGCATTATGAGTTTCAAATTGAATTTAAAAATGTTTAGTGAAAGTTTGGATTTTTTGTCTTCCTCACCTTTTCTGAGTTCTGCCTCCACTGCTGGTCCAGCCACAGCCAGAATTTCCTTGCACACACCAGCTGTAAATGGCATAAAAACCAATATTTTCTTTCTAACCTTTACATTGTAGTGTAGTTGGTAACTAGAAAAGTGTTCAGAAAACAAACTGTTTTAAAGTCTCCATTGGGAGTTTGAAATCCATGCTCAAGCTTTCTGTACAGTTCCTGTCTGCTGTAGAAAAGAAACAGTTGAAAGACGAGTGGATACAGGATTTGTTAAAGCTGCTGGGGGGCGATAACTAAGATTTTATTTTACAATACCGATAAAATCATAATGTTGGCCTCCTAGATCAATAAATCAAAGGTACTTCTTCCAAAAAACTGGAGAATTTACTTAAAAAGGTAGGAATTGCCACTCGTTAGATCGTTATTGACTCCACCGATAACAATGTCGTCCATCCTATCCAGTCTATTCATTTCCTCCCACTTATCTTTAGTCGGGTTATAGGGCAGCATCTTCAGCAGGGAAGCCCAGACTTCCCTTTCCTCGGCCACTTCTTCCATCTCTTCCCGGGGGATCCCGAGGTTTTTCCAGGCCAGCCGAGAGACGTAGGGCGTACTGAGTCTTCCAGGTCTTCCAGTTCTTCCAGAGGTACATGCCCTGAACGCCTCATGAGAGCGGCTACCGGGGCCTTCCTAAATAGGTGCCTGAGCCACCTCATCTGGCTCTTCTCAGTGCGGAGGAGCAGCGGCTTTACTCCGAGCCCCTACCAGATGACTATCTCTTTCCCTATCTCTAAGGGAGAGCCCAGCCACCCTCCAGAGATAACTCATTTCGGCCATTTGGACCCACCATGTTTTTTTTTCGGTTATGACCCACAGCTCATGACCATAGGTGAGGGTAAGAACAAAGATTGGTAAATCGGTAAACCTACTGGACCACAACGAATTGGTTAAGACTGCATCAAAGCAGATGCCGCACCAATCCACGTGTCAATCTCTCGCTCCATCCTTTTCTCACTTGTGAACAAGACCCCAAGGTACTTGAACTCCTCCACTTGGGGCAGGACCTCAACCCAAACCTGCAGTAGGACCATAGACTCGGATTTGGAGGTGCTGATTCTAAACCCCGGCACACTCAGTTGTGAATCGATGCAGTAAGAGCTAAAGGTTCCTCACAATATTACGTCACAACTATTTTGGCTGTATTCAGGTGTTATGGAAAAGGCAAAATATCAACATCGGTTTTGTCAACAACTACCAATCCATGAAAATACCAGAAATAGCACATTGGCAGAGTTTTTGGGGCATCAGTAGTCAATAAGAACAACTTTCGGGTGAAATATAGGTAGAGCTTAAAAACATGTACTTTATCATCTCCAGCAGCTTTAACCTAAAAGTAGAAAAACAACAGGTCATGAGCTCATACCAGTCTGAAAATTAGCAAAGTCTGTGGTGTTCACCACAACATCTGTAGATTCATCAACGATGCTGCCAAATACCAGCTGTAGGTTTACTCCGCCATCCACACATGCTGTGATGTTCACTAGGTCGCTGCTGACAGATTCAAAGATCTCTGAACAAATGACATTGTTTCATTAGACAATCAATGATACTCATGGATACACTGTAATTTAAACACTGAAAGTCTTTACCTTGGTCTCTAAAGGTCAGGTTCATACTGAGGTTCCTGTAGAGATCTTTGTAAAACTGTTAAGAACTTTTCGTCAGAGTTCATCCGCAAACTTTATGCTGATATAATGAAGTTTTGTATTTCTTACCGTCTCTGAATCTTGGCAGTCTGGGTTTATGACGATGTGGATGGAGGAGAGAGCGCCGCAGTTACCATATGAGCCAAACAGCATGAGTTCATCTCTCAGAACCTGAATTGCTTTTTGTGAGGGGAACTTGAGTGCCTCCTCGAGGCCGATGACCGGCAGAGCTACTGATGTGTAACCCTCTCGTATGCAAAGGTTAAAGCACTTTTTCAGCCCGTCTCGAAGCCCCTGTGGAATTTAAATGAAGTAAAAACATTTATTAGAGGATTTAGTTGTATTTAATCAATCAGTTTTATCAAATCAAAAGCTCCAGATAAGGGATTAATATCAGAATCAGAAAAAAAATTATTTATCACAATGGGGTAATTAGAAAAATACATACATGAGATTCTGAATGAATTGCATTTGCCTTCATTACACTGGTTATTAACTACAATTTACAGAATCCTGCAGTAGCGTATTTTCCAGATTATATGTCGCACTGTAATGTATATGTATCACATTTCAAGAAAGCTACTATTTAACTGAAATACTCACAGTTGCTATGGCCTAAAAGTTGCATGTCTGGATGTTAGGTTTCATTGAATTTGCTCAGAGTAATAATGGTTGGTAGCATTTTTAGCAAATAGAATTCCTCTTTTCCTACAAGGTACGCAATTGATCAAAAAAGGTGCCAGTGATCAATCAACTCAACTAATCGGAGGGATGTTTATCGAACTTTAACAAACACTTAAATGAAACATGAGCTTTTTTATTTTTATGCTTTGGACTGTTGATTTATAATAATAATAATGATAATAGTAGCTTGTATTTATATGTTTTTTCTTAGGAGACTCAAAGCATGTTACAGAAACCATTATTAATTCACACCAGTTAGTCACATCAGCCAGGTGGTGGTAAGCTACATTGTAGCTACAGCTGCCCTTGGGCACCCCTGATCACCACCAATAATCATGCATAATTCATACCCATTCATATGAGGCAATGTGGGTAAAGTGCCTTGCCCAAGGAAATAACGGTTGCTCTATCCTATGTCTGTAATGACATTTCTATTGTACTCTTCTCTACATTTTCACGAGTTAAACTCGCCTGCAAGCTGCGGCCCTTGGGCCCGTCCCATTGTTGGCACTCAATGAAGAAGATTTTAGTGCTGTTCAAACTAGGCGGTGCATCGATGGACATGATGTTTCCAGGAGTCTTCTTTGTCATTAGGTTCTTCTGCAGGTGTTTCTGGGCAGCTTCGTGCAGTTGTTTTCCGTAAGGGGTTAAAAAAGACACTCTTCTGGAGATCATGGGAACCACTAGAACATCCACCTATGGAAAAATATGGCAGATCTTAAGAAGATTTCTTTATTTAATGAATGTAGGAAACATGTTAACACCCGCTCACCTCTTCATCCACCAATTTGCCAAACTTGATCTCCAGCTTTGTTTTGTTGAGTGGGTTTGTAGTTGCACTTGTCTTTTGCCAGGTGCTTTTAGGCATTGTGTATTGGCTGTTTCCATTGTTTATATTATCGTACAAATCGGACACTGGTGCAGTATTTTGAAGGAGATCTTGAATACACTCCTTGATTAGAACTTTACATGTACGCTCAATACTCGCTTTGTCTTTTTTGCCATCACTATCAAAGTAAAATTGCACCCCAGGACCCGTAATAACCAAGTGGTCTTTAGTTAAATTGGATAGATCTCCATCTAAATCTGCCATGACATGTTCTCCCGACCGATTCATGCCAGTCAAGTCTAAGTTTTTATCAGAATAGTTAACCAGTTCAGGATGAGATAGGTTGAAGATTTCTTGTGTCGAGAACTGTTTCTTCTGGAAGTCTTGAAGAGTCTCCTTCAGCTTCTGCACTTCTTTGCTGTAGCCCACCAATCGTACTTTGGTCTCTGTGTTTCCACTCGACGCTGGAATGAAGGCAATTTCCACTTTGAGCTCATCGCGGTTGGCTTCGTTTTTGGCTTTGATCAAAAGTTCTTTTACTTTGTTAAAGTCTGTGGATGCTGCTGTGTCACCCTGCAGAGTGATGACTTCCTCTTTCAGGTCTCGCAGAATGGCTGCCTCGGCCACCGCTATGGCGTCTGAAGACAAACTGGACAGAACGAGGTCCGGCCCAACCTCAAAAGAAACAGGATGTCTCAGGGTCTGGCAGAAGCGAGCCTGGTACTTTGGGACGGCACCGCTGGAGTCCATGAACGCTACTAAATTTGGAGGAAGCTGAATCCTCCGCTCTTGTATCTGCAGGAAAAGTTGTAGAAGCTTTGCAGCTCCCGCCTGCACCTCCCTGTCCGAGCCTTCCAGGACAATCGAACTACCAACCCTGGTTGTTTTAACCTCCGGGTAACGTGCAAGCATTTCTCGATTAAACTCTTCTTCCATGAGTTTGTACTTCTCCGAGATGACCAGTTCCTTACGGAACAGCAAGTTCTTCTGCAAATCTGCTAATTTCTCTTTCACGGCTTCAACTTCCCCCACAATCACAACTTGGCCTCGCTCTGTGTACACTTTCAAATCATCAGTTTCAATGGGAACGTCTTGCAGCAGCTTTTTTATCTGTTTCGGCTCAGTCACATAATGAACGGTGTAGTTTTCAGAAAGATCGACGAGGATCTGGTTAACATCCGGAATGCAAGCTGTAGCTCCTTCAGAGTTCTTCTTGATGCCTTTAACCACTGCCCTTTCTTCATCCAACTTCAACTCCGCTGTGCAGCCGATTGAAGAGAGTTGATTTTGCAACACACTGAATGCTTTGGGCTTGTCTTTAAGGTAATTCAGCAGAAAAATATCAAGCGGGAGAGTCTTCTCAAAAGACTCGTCGGTCTAAAAGAAAATGGATAGAAATTAAAAATATGGCTAGTGTAATGTGAAATGCTAAACGTTTAGAGCAATAAGGACAGCAGAAGTATTTGCATATCTATTTTGTTGCATTTCAAACTGGTCTGATCATATTATTGACAGGAATCTTGAGTAGTTTTCTTACCTGTGTGAGATCCATGGACCTGCGAGGAGTCGCAATGACAGATAAATCCTTTGAAGGTAGACAAACAGCGTGTTCTCTTCTTTCTAAAACTCTGTCACGATCTAAACTGAAAACAAGTGTGACCAAAGAATGGTGAATTCATTCCCAACAAGTAGTCTCATCGTCTTTTTCCCTGAAGCAGATTTTTAAGTGTGGTCTTCGATTTCCTCCACAACGCTACAGTCGCCTCCGCCTCAACATTATGTTTTCTGGAAGACTGTCTTGATTTAATCTTTCTCTTTGTCCGTGAGCAATGCTTGAATGTTTACTCATGCTGTTTCTCTTGTCTCTTAAACTTTATCTGCTTCCTCGTATTTCATCTGTCAATCAACAATGCCGTTGTTGTTGCAAGACTTGAAAATCCTCTGCATGACTTCAGATAAATGGTGACGCATCAGCAAATTCCACCACTAGGTTTGGAATCTATGACGGGAAGTTTGGCTCTTCTCTGAAAACCGGTTGATTTGACACTTTGACCCTAAAGAAGAGCCGGCTCCCAAACGGCTCTTTCTTTAGTATCATTTTTAGCTTAACATTTTATACCGACAAAGTAAATACATCTGGTTTGTTGCTTTTGAAAGGGCACTTTTGCGTTTAATGTTTTTACGAGAAACCTGATATTGTTCATTTTGTGCAGTTACAAAAGCATTCTCACTTCTGCTTAAAACTTTAATGTGCAAACAAACGGAGGTGAAAGTAATGGATTACAGGTACTCACGTTCCTGTAATTGAGTTTCTTTTATGGGTACTTGTACTTTTTTGAGTATATTTCTAAATCAGTAATTTTACTTGTACTTTAGTACGTTTTAAAAGAAATAAAGTAATTTGTTACTATTCTACACCCAACCGTTACTGAGAAAATTTGTATTTTTTATTTTAAAATGATCAACGGACATTGTGAAACGATAAAGAAAAGAAATGACCCAAAAAAAGTAACTAGTAACTTTTAAAGTACTATTTAAATGAGCTACTTTTGATTTATAGTTGAGTATTTTCTGTAGACCTTACTTGTACTTCAATCAAGTAGCAGTACTTCTACTTAAATAGGATATATCAGTAATCTTTCCACCTATGGTTACACAAATGAACAAAACACTGCAATAAAATAAATCGACACAAGCAAAAACAGAACCAAACTCAGATATAAATGTTTTTAGTGCATATTGGCATTCAGGAAAACAAATTTGATGCTTCAGCTTTGACTGGCTGATGAAATTTCTCTGTTTTCTTTCTGACTATTATTTTGCTAATGGTTTTTACGCTAAACACATCTAATAATTCATAATTCAATAGATGCTGAATTATAAATTGACCATTTTTGACTCCTTTTGTCTCCATTTTGCCAAAGCATAGAATACGTATTCTTATCTATTGGCTGGAGAGCCAAATAGTTCTGTACTTTAAAAAAAAAAAAGACCTGTTTTTGCACATTTAGAGACATGGACTCAAATGTTTTTATTACCTCTGCCATAAAGAGAATATTTTCACTTGTGTTTATTCATTTGCTTGTTTGTCTGTTAGCAGGATTACATCAAAAACACTTCATGAAATTTTAAGCAAAGATGAACCTTAAGTCGTTGGAAGATTCCATTAGAATTTGGAGGAGATCTGGATCAAGAAACTGATTCAGGATTGGTTTCAAATCTCCAAAAATTCTGGTCTTTCATCATTGGCAAAATTTTTAAAAATGTGTGTCTCGGTTTGTAATTGTACCATGATCAGGGTCATTGAACCAGATAACTGCCAATATCTGACAAAGAGGAGATTTGGTGGAGGTTTGAGCTTTTATTGTGCATTTTTTCATTTTAGATTTTAAATTTCTGTCCAAATTTCCTACTAAATCTAAAAAAAAAACACACACACTTTTGTTATTGCACTGGTAAAACTGAAATATATTTAAAATTTGATAGAGTGTTCTGGAAAAATGGGTCTTAACAGGACATTTACTGACCATTTTATAGACAAAATTAGATACAATTATACAGGCAGAGATTTTAATATTCTACAGGTGTTAAAGGGTTAATGACGACTGGACCGATATAAAATATTACAATACCTGATTTAGTTACCAACAATCCTCCTGATTGGCTGTAAATGATGCTCGTGTTTGTACGGTGGCTGAGAAGTGCCAAACATTTACAAATACCACAACAAATTAATGTTTTTGAAAACAAATTTTCATAGTAATCTAAAAAATAAACTATAAAAACACTTTTACAAATTCCACAACAAATGTACATGAGCTAAAAAATAATAATAATAAAAATAATAATAATAATAATAATAATAATAATAATAATAGCAAAACACTTTTCCAAAAGGTAAAAACAAACAAAACAAATATGGAAACACGTTTACACGACAATGTGCAGTGTGTTTTGCTATTTGTCATTTTTTGAAGCTGATTACTTCAATTTCTTGTTGTGGCATTAGTAAAAGTGATATACTATTTGTAATTTTTTATTTTTTTTAGATAATTATGTATATCTGTTTTCAAAATTGTACATTTGTTGTGGTATTTATAAAAGTGTTGTGCTCAAAAAATGTAATTTGTTGTGGTATTTGTGTAAGTGTTTTACTATTTGTAATTTTTGTTTAATAATTATATACATTTGTTTTCAAAAATGTAAATTTGTTGTGGTATTTGTAAAAGTCTTTTGCTCAAAAAAATGTAAATTTGTTGTGGTATTTGCAAATGTGTTTTGCCCTTCTCAGTCACATGTCGTGCAGGAATTATGTTTGGTCCAGTCTTGAAATCAAACTTGGTCCAGGACCAAAATTAGTTGGACAAAATATTAGAGCAACAAACGTTAAACAGTAAATACACAAATAACCAAAGCCAGGTTCGCTCTCATTAAAGCAAGAATGTAATCTAATCAGTGTAATTGGACGCTGACCCTTTAAAAAATCAGCTTTATTGTTTGTTTCCGAGTAGCAGTAAAATCTAATCTTCCCAAACACTACAACTCTGTCGCTGAGATGAATCTGATGATTGTTTCATTATCTCAGAAGGCAGCGGTTCCTCTGATTTAGACAAAGCGATAAGAGCTGAGGCCCCTGTCTGACCACAGACACACCACTGACCCCTTCCTGTTCCATAAACACACCATGTCTGAACCTCAGCACAGGTTCCCTGAACACACCGTCCCATGACTATACCTTCTGCTGCAGCACGTGAACGCACCAATGTGAAACCAACACACACACACACTGGTTTTTGTGTTTCCCATAATCATAAGAAGCACATGATCCTGTGTGAGTATAAATGCAGCAGTGAAGAGAGGCTCAGATAAACACATCAGCCTGTGTACGATACGATACGAGCATCGCAGAGAGAAGTCTGGACAAGATGAAGCTCTTTGTCGTCATGGTGATCAGCATCATGTGTGCCGCCATCAACGGTAAGAAGCAACTCTACAGGTAGCTTGACAAACAGGTGATCTGAGGGTTACATTATCAACATTCATGTCAGCATTTTTTTTTATCAATCTGAGCATTAATACAGGAAACAACAAAGGCTCTGTGTGGGTTTCATGATGTATTTTTCAGTTTTTATGTATATTTTTCTGTCCTTTTGTTTGTTTTTGTCATTTTGTGTATATTTCCATTGTTTTGTGTATTTGTCTGTTCTTTTTTTCTGTCACTTTGCGTGTATTTCCCTGTCATTTTGTGTATTTTTATATTTACTTTATGTATTTTTCTGTTAATATGTGTTTTGTCAATTTGGATATTTCTTATTGTTTTGTGTATTTGTTGTTTTTTTCTGTCATTTTGTGTGTATTTCTCTTTCATCTTGTCTATTTTTATATTTGTTTTGTGTATTTTTATATTTGTTTTATACTTTTTTCAGTTTTTTTCTGTCGTTTTGTGTATTTTTTGTCATTTTGTTTAATTTTTGTGTTTATTGTCTTGGTTGTTTTTGTCATTTTGTGTATTTGTTTTCTTTTTTCTGTCTTTTTGTGTGTATTTATCTTTCATTTTGTGTATTTTTGGGTGATTTTGTTTATTTTTTTGTTTTGTTTTTTGTGTTTGTTTTGTTGTTTTATCATTTTGTGTATTTTTTTTTATTGTTTTGTGTATTTGTCTGCTTTTTTCAGTCATTTTGTTTGTTTTTAAATCATTTTGTTTACTTTTTGTTTTCTGTGTTTATCCTATTTTATTTTTTTGGAACAATTAATTAATTAATTATAATTAATTTAATTTAAATTGAGTTAATTACATAAAATTTTAATGTTATGTTAGATTAATCAAGTTAAATTTATTTTACTTTAGGTAAATTCTACTTTATTTGAGTTCAATTTGATTAAGTTAAGTATGATTTGGTGAAGTTAAATTAAAATGAGAGGATTATTCTTGGAATGATAACAGGAAACCTGAGTAATTCTGTGAAGAACTTCACTTTCTGACTTTTCTTTCGTAAGTGTTTAATCACCAGACCCGGTTAGTTTCATGATGACTTTAAATGTTAATGCTGACACCAGCAAGAACACAAAAGGAGGAAGTTCAGTGTTGATGGTTAGAAAAGGAGAAAGTGATGATTCACATGTTTCTTTTTGTTTTGATAAGATTCTGCATTGAACTGATAAATCAAAACTGAACACATGGTTTTGAAAGTGTTGTGTCGTGGTTGTGTGTCTGTGTGGACCAGGTATGCCCCCCATCAACAGAGACTACAACAGCCGCTGTCGCTGTGCTCAGCTGGAGTCCAGGATCATCCCTCCAGACAACCTGAGGAGCATCAAAGTGGTCCCTGAGGGGCCACACTGCCCAGAGACTGAAATCATGTAAGTCACTGAGTCACTAACTAACCCCTCCATTGCTAACATTTCTGAAATGTGGGTGGATAAACAATTGAATGAACATCTGAACACAAATCTCTACACCCTATGCAATTTGGTTTTCGTAATAATCACTCAACAGAGACTGTAAATTGTATGTTTGTGGAGAAGATCAAAGGTCTTCTTGATAAAGAGGCTGTAAATCACGATAAACTCCTTTCTTTTAAAACTGTCCATATTCAATTTTTCACAAGACACCAATGTGATCTGGTTCAAATCATACTTATCTGACAGACAACAACGTGTAACCATCTGTCAACAAATCGCCACACCTCAAGTGTCCAGCAGGGGTCCCCCAAGGCAGCATTCTGGGACCTATTTGTATTTAGCAATTGAAAATTGCACAGATCTGCTTTAAAATGGCACCGGGGGTTGTCTGTAGGGCAACCTTACAAATAGACCCTTTCTTTTTTATTTATGTCTTTGTCTGTGGTTTTGTCAGTTTTCAGTCATTATGTGTGTGTGTGTTTTTTGTTTGTTTTTTTTTTTGTTCTTGTTGTAATTTTGTGCATTTTTCTGTTATTTTCTGTATTTTTGTTGTCGATTTGTGCATTTTTGGAGTCTTTTTTTGTATTTGTTGTTTTTTGTTGTGTTTTCCTGTAAAATGTGGTGCATGTTGGTTGACATTTTCTGTGTCTATGGAGCTATTCTATAATGTGTTGTTGTTGTTCGTGTTTTCATTGTCATTTTGTTTGTGTAAGTGGTCGTTGTGTCTGCTTTTGTTGTCATTTTGTGTTTTATGAGTCATTTTGTGCATGTTTTTTTTTTTGTGTGTACTTTGTGCATTTTGCTGTCGATCTGTGTGTTTTGGAAGTTATTTTGTGTTTTATGTCGGGCTTTATATTTCTTCCAACTTCTTTGAAATACAATTTTTGTGGATTTGTTTTTGGGGCTTCACAAAACTAGACCTATGGCCACATGTGGCCCCCGGGCCACCAGTTGCCCATATCTGGTATAAGGTTTTTCTCTACATTCTTCCCGGATCTTTTAGTTGAACAGTTCCAAGGACAGATGACAAGAGTACTATGATTTTAAAGTGGTTTATTCTAGTTACAGTCACAATTAACCCTCCTATTATTCTCAAATATGAACACATTTTACCCCTGGAGTCAATCTGACCTCTGCATTTGTTCTCAGAGCTGGCCTGGCGAACGGAGCCAAGGTTTGTCTGAATCCTCGGTCCTCATGGGTGAAAAGACTGGTCCAGTTTGTTCTGCAGAAACAAAAGCAAGTTTGATTAAATCTGCATTTGTCGACTGTTTCCAAGCGGATTATTATGTGTTCATGAATTTGTGAGATGAATATGAAAGTTATTTGTATGAAGATTGTGTGACCAGCTAAAAGCATGAATGTAGCACATTAAACATATTGCCTACTTTGTTATAAATGCTTAAATTTGTGCTTTTTACAAGTTTTGTGATGCAAAAGTATTTTGATGGCCATTGTTGTGTTACTTTTCATCCTGAGTGTGTTTCTATGTAGTCCGCAGTGATGTGTATTTTACAATAAAGTATTTTTTCTCCCAAACAACTTTACTGTAAAACAAATAATGACAAACTGAACACATACATTTCAACAGTAAACACAAAATACAACAATACCACTTACAAAACAAACATTTATCCAAATGTCCATTAACGGTATATTAAATGTACCGTTCCAACATAATAATAATTATTATTGTACAATTCAATTAGTTTAAAAACAAGAAAACAAAATGAAGAAATAAGAAAAACTGTAATGAAAGTAAAGAGCACATTTATTTTTACATGTAATACTTTGCAACAATAAAATGGTTTATTAAGGGGCTTTGGACGTTAAAACAATAAGACTGACTGACAATTTCATATTTTTCCTGAGCAAAGATTTTAATAATTAATTATTGAATTACAATTAGGTTTAGGCATACCGTAGTTTGAGAATGTAATATTCTAATATAATATTGATTTTATTGATAATAAATTACGTTTTATTTTTATTTTCATTTTAAAGACAAAATATATTGTTTTACGAATTTTTAAAAGTGTTTTTCTGTAGATAGGAACTTTTCTACGACACCGTTTGGAGTCGGACGACAAAACTACAGCACACTGTTGTAAAGCTGGCTACGGATTTAATATTAATGTGCGTATTTTATCGTTTTTAGTGACATTTACTAAATAATTAAAAACGATGTTTAGTTTAAGAACCAAGTAGGTGAAACAGGTCTATAAATTTCGGCCGAAACTGAATATTTATTATCTTTTTCACCTTTTTTTTTTTTTTTTTTTAAAAAAGCAGATCTGTCACGTGTTCAAGTGTCCACCAATGAGAGAGGCGGAAACGCCACGTGATACCGAAGGGAGTTGTGGGTGTTTTCAAAATCTGTCTTCAAAAGATGATTTCCAGCAAAAACTGGCTTTTTTTAAAAAGAGAAATACTAAAGTACATTTAACTACACACTGTACACAGAGTTACTGCGGATAGTTTGGTGTTAAAAGTGTAAATATAGTAAGTACCATGAGAGAGGTGAACTACCCACGATGACGAGTTCTTAGTACTATGCCCTAAATGCGATGCGGATCGATTGGACGATTAAATTTGATCAATCGATCATTGATGACCGTTCAAATGCGTTTATTCGTTCTTTGAGGGGCAGAGTACATTCAGAGTGGTCGTGGAATAATGTGATATCAAAACCAATTTAACTGGATTAAGATTATTTCGGAGCGGAATTAAAGTTATTACATTAGTTAAACACATGAGTAAATTATTGCAATATATTATATTAAACTTATTTGTGTGTTATTTAGTACTTAATTAGCAGTTAATGCTAAAGAATACTTATTTAGAGAAGGCTGAGCCATATTATATTCAGTATGTTTCAATTTCAGTAAATTGTATATATATGTATATATGTGTGTATACAGCAAAAACAACAATACTATCTATAAAAATAATAAATATTATACAATTCAATTAGTTTAAAAATAAGGAAACAAAAGGAAGAAATAAGAAAAACTGTCTAATGAAAGTAAAGGGTACATTTATTTTTACATGTAATACTTTGCAACAATAAATTGGTTTATTAAGGGTCTTTGGACGTTAAAACAATAAGACTGACTGACAATTTCATATTTTTCCTGAGCAAAAATTTTAATAACTAATTATTGAAATACAATTAGGTTTAGGCATACCGTAGTTTGAGAATGTAATATTCTAATATAATATTGATTATAATGTTGATTTTATTGATAATAAATCACTTTTTATTTTTACTAGAGTGAGTATTTTTTTTAATTTATTTTCCTTACATTAGCATTAGCGGATCTGTCACGTGCCTGCGTGTCCACCAATGAGAGATGCGAAAACGCCGTCAAAAACTGGCTTTTCTATAGTTATTGACTTGAGGAATGTTTAACTAAAGTATCTGTTCTCACTACCCGCGATGGTGAGGCGATGGTACTCTTCCTTGAGTGTGAAGTGAATCGACTATTGATGACTGTTCAAGTATGTTTTATCGCGCTCTGAGGGGCGGAGTACATTTAGAATGGGAGTGGAATAATGTTAAATCAACATGTATAATAACGTAGGACATAATAAAAAAAACAGTGTTTAAAAGTGGAACTAGATAAAAAAAATAGATATATCTAAGGTTGATTAAACATCTAATTGATGAACTTTAGGTGTTTTAGTGAGTTTTACCTCGGATTATTTTGTGAAAGTCTAAAAAAAAAGAAGCTGCATTTAAGACAATTTTATGAATTAATTCATTAACGGTATTATTGCAGTCCAAGCAAATTCAACAATGCACACCCTTGAACCAAGCAGCAGCCATGTTGAAAGTCTCGGCTCAATCTGAGTCTGATTCGCTGAGATATTTGAGGAACACACACACACAGACAGACAGAGGTTCCTTTCTTTTATCCATATGAATAACAATCATTCAGTAGATGCTTTGCTGCTTTCCTTATGAAAGAACTCGTAGGGATACATCAAAGCAATCTCCTCTGAGGAGGACTGACAGTTGGCAGTCGAAACATGTCAGGAGATCCAATTTCCTGGAAAAAAGTTGTCCGAATAAAATTAAACCTTAACATATTATTTCAAAAAAGAAGACAACATGAACTTGCTGAAATGAGTAAGTAATGAAATACTGCCATCTGCTGGATGTATGAATAAACAATCATATTCAAACTACCTTCCTTCACAATAAAAGCACAAACATACTCAATTTTCATAAAAATACATACCTTCACTTTTTTACACTTGTGTAAACTTTACAGACTCGTTCCTCTTAAGTAATAAAGTCCTCTGGTTGATTAATCTTTGTATGTTTTAAGGTGGTCGAGTATTTTTGGCATGTATTTATTTTGTCATTGGGTCTTTTTCAGAGCAAAGTTTAACATAAACCTTGATAACTTAGAATCAAGCTTTTTCTTTTCTGTGGACAGAGTGAATATGAAGGTGCAGGAGGAGGAGTTATTATTATTATTATTATTATTATTATTATTATTATTAAAGGGAAGGTTCTGTTTGCAGCTCGTGAGTGGGCGGGGCCCAACAGGAGGAGAAAGTGAGAGTGACTAAAACACACGCTTTCATTCGCTAGTTGAGCTCAGCGTGATGTCAACAACATGAGACACAAATCATGTTCAACCTTTCATTCTCCAACAACCTGGAGGACTTTGACTCCATCCGCAGCGTTCTCCTCTACAGGTCAGTCTCCATTGATCTCTTTTATTAATAAAGGTGTTTTTGTTTGCACGAGCTTTCCCGGAGGCTCGAGGGGATTTAAAAACCTCGTGCACAGCCCACTGATGTTGGGCAACCACGTTGTATTTTATTTGAAATACATATAGATAACGTCTGTCGTTGTGTTTGTGTAGGTATTGTGTTATTTCTTTAATAACCAAATAACTGCGCAATCTCCTATTTGAACCTAAATTGTGTAATTTATTCGTCTTGGAAAACACAATGTACAATTTATTTAAATTATTATTATTATTTCATTTATTTATTTATTTTAAAGTAAATAAATAAAATTGACGCGTCTTTCCTTTGGTTCTCTCTTGGTTGTCTTTAATTTTCACATTAATTTACTCATCTTGAGGGAAAAAATACAACGTACGATTTAACTAACTAAATATTTACATAAAATAAATACATAAATACGTTTGTGATCATTTTTAATTTTCACTTTAATTTGCTCATCTTTGGGAAAAAATACAATGTACGATTTAACTAACTAACTAATAATAATAAATAATAAAATAAAATAAACATGTTTTTGCTATGGTACTCACCACCAATAGTATTCCGTCTACGTTATCACGACACTATCTACAAGTTTTCGGTCGTTTTTTTAAAAAAATTCACACAGCAAAGGATTTATATTTTTCTTTTTGAAATTTAATTATAAGCTATTAGCTATTTTATGAGGTTCTAATGATTCATTTTAATCCGAAATTTGAAAAAAATCATGTTGATATATATATATAGTTTGTTTGTAATTATTAATAGAACTTGAAAGTTGACAAAACACCCTGATTAGAGCAAAAAACAATGGCTGCACGGAAAGTTTCTGTGTTGTCAAGGGCAACCACGCTTTCCTCCAATCAAATCCATCGCAGGGAATCACGTGACGCCACCAACTAGCTTGTCAACGTTCCTCACGGCGAGAACTTGTAGTCGCTGGTTTATGATGTGTTTTTTTTTGTTGTTTTTGACAAAAATGAGCCGTTTTGTTGTAACCACGTGGAAATTAAGATCAAGTTAAGTTAATTTTGAAGCAAATGGCGCTGGCGAAAGACAAGCAGTGCGTGGAGGAAGCTGTTTGTAGCTCACAAAGAGACGGAGACGTTAAAGAAGAACAAGCTAGTGAATCGAGTTCCCGCGAATCCGACTCCTCGGGGTGAGTTGAGTTAGTCACGTTTAGACACGTGGAGCACTTTGGGGTTTTAAAGCGTCACTGTTTGAAATGTGTCGTTACAAATATGCACGCGAACGTGCTGGCTAATGACAGACATGGAGGGGAGTGTCTCTTGTTCTTTTCATAGCTGTGGGCAAATTCTTTGGAGGACAAACCTTCGTAAATAATTATAAGTTTTCTTCAGCAGGAAATTAGATGTTGCTTTGAACTGCTGACTAAAGATTTCTAGAAATGGAAAACAGAGGAACCACAGGCTGTGTGTGTGTGTGTGTGTGTGTGTGTGTGTGTGTGTGTGTGTGTGTGTGTGTGTGTGTGTGTGTGTGTGTGTGTGTGTGTGTGTGTGTGTGTGTGTGTGTGTGTGTGTGTGTGTGTGTTGCATTGGCTTCTGATCTATTACTACTATTAGATTTTTTACGTTTTACTTAAAAACCATCAAATCGTTGCTCTATGAAGGTGTGCTGTGGGAGCCGGCACTATTAGGCTAATACCTCATCCTTAAAGTCTGTCACAATGTATGAATAGTTTACGGATTCCAATTTTTCAGAAATGGGCGTAAAATAGAGAATATTTACAGACGTAACGCCCTGAAACAAAAATGGCAAAATTGTTATATTTTTAAACAAAATCAAGCCTAAATTAATATATAGCACAGATGTAGGGCTGGGACATTATGCTTTTGTCCCAATTCAATTTTATCGCCATACTTGTGTGCCAATTCGATATATGTTCTAAATCTGATTTTTTTTTTTTTTTTTTGCGATTTGATTTGAACGATTATTGCGATTTTTATTTCTTTATTTTCCTTATCTGAAAACCAAACTTAAGTCATACAGTTCTAGAAACAATATGAGTCATAGTTCCATAACATAAGTGCATTACATTAAATGTAGTGTTAACCTATAATGACATATGCAGACATGTTCTAAAAGATATATTAATCAATTCTGGGGAGGAAATGTCAATTTTTATTATTGTCACACACAGAAAAAAAAACTTGATATATTGACAACCAATATTTTTTCCCTTGGAGCAAATTTAAGCTCCCGTTTAATAGAGAAATGTGGTGAAAATGCCTGATATTCTCCCAAAACATTTAGATGGGGGTTAATTCTGTTTTCACATCAACTATTTCAGGAAGTTAATTCTCGGATTTCCGTGCATTATTTTGTGATAATCAAAAATCAATGAATTTTGGTTGAATCTATTGTTCATTGCTGTGGTGATTTCTCCTCAGTGACCTGGAACCAGAATGGCTTGACGACATTCAGAATAACGGGGAGCTTTTCTACCTGGAGCTGAGCGAAGGCGAAGAGGAGCTGGCCCTCGCTCAGGCTGCACCATCGACCAATCACGTTCACTTCAGCGAGCAGGAGGCGGAGATCTTCACCGATCAGAAAAAGAAGCAGCGCGGCGGGGGTTCACGGCCCAAAGGTGAACCCACATTGAAGAGGTTGGCAAGGATCCTCAGGAGGAAATGTCGGGCCGCTCGGCGCAGACGAGGGAAAGACGAATCGGCTCCACCGGCGTCGATTCTGAAGAACCAGCCGAGCCCGAGGCAGGGCGTTAGAGCCCAGCTGAAGGAGGTGTGCGTCTACCTCAACCCTAAGCGTTTAGGGGCTTCCTCTACCCTGCTGGGGGCTGGAAATGGTCTACTGGAGACTCTTCTAGGGGTGGTTCATCGTCCTGCCTGGAGCAGAGGTCTCAGTGATCCAGCAGAGGTCAGACCGGAGGAGAGGCTGAGGGTGGACGGACTGGTACCAAACAGCCCCGCCTGTAAATCTGATCAAATCCTCATCGGTAGGAGTTTCACTTTATCACGGGTTGTGTGTTCTGAACCAGCTGTAGCTGTTTGATGCTGTTTTGGGGGATTCCTGTGAAAAGACCATTACAATAGTCCAGTCCAGAGTCATTAAACATTTCACTTTCTATAAGTGGTAGAAGCTGTTTTTGTAATAGATTTGATCTGACTGCTGAATGTAAGATCTGAGTCAATCAGAACACCAAGGTTCTTGACTTGGTCTTTAGCTTTTAAAGATCCAGACTCAAGATACTTACGTTTTTCCTTGTTACCAAAGACAATCACCTCCATCTTGTCATGGTTTAATTTGTCCTAAAGGAAGCATATAAAGGCTAAACAGAAGGGATCCAATAAGAGTCCTGAGGAACCCCACAGGACATTGGTAATCTGTCAGATTCAAAGTTTCCAATGCTTACAAAATAACTTTGGTTCTCCAAGTATGACTTAAACCATTGCAACAGTTGGTTTGACTAAATGGAAAAGTGCTGCAATCTGTGCAACAAAATGTTATGGTCCACAGTGTCAAATGCAGCACTTTGATCAAGTATTTTTAAACAACAATAGTATTGTTGTTTCATTCACACCTTGTATGTGTCTGTTGTCAGGTGATGTGATTGTTGCTATGGACGACGTGGAGGTGACGTCTGAAAACATAGAGAGGGTTCTTTCCTGCATCCCCGGGCCCACACAGGTCAGTGATCACTTTTGTTCCCACACTCTCCTTGTCAGCGTGAAATGAGCGGGCTGTATTAAAGTCTCAGCAGAAGGACGACAGATGTTTCTAACGAGCCAAAGTAAGAAAGTTATTTTTGTCTGGTGTTTACAACACTTGCAATTTCCCCCCAATCGTAAATCCATTTTAAGTTCTCTGGAAGCCTAAAGGAAAACCACAAGAATTCCCACAATGCGCACAGCTGTTGTGTTGCATTTTGTGACGTGAATGTAGTTGCTAATTTGGCTTGATATCAACAACAATATCGATGAGAATAAATATTTAGAGACTGTTAAATGTAAAAATTTCTATCACAGTATTTAAAAAAAAAAAAATGAAAACAGTTTCATGGTATAAGACTAGGGATGTAACGATTAATCGTAAGGCAGTTAAAAATCGATTCATAGGTATCACGATTGACATCGATACTTTGAAAATTGAATCGCAGTACTTTTTTTAAACAGCAGAGGGCGCTCTATATTTATCCCTTCTCTTGTCTAGCAGTGTACCGGCGGGCGGAATCTGCTACTATTTTCTTTTTGGCCGCCTTCTACTCTTACATGTTAATGTTAATAAATTATTCCTTTCCCCTTTAGCACCGAAAGAATATCTGTAATATTACGTGAATATCTGTAAAAGTTACGTTTTTCTATTAGCTCTGTCCGCTCGCATAGCATCTCTCCTTCACTGCTACATTAGCTGCATGCCAACCGACCACTGGGTTACCAGCGCCCTCTGCTGGTCCAAACAAATATCTGACGTAAATCAGTGCAATGACGGTTTTTTTTCTTTTAAAGTCCAATTGTTAAGGCATAAAATACATTTTCAGTTGCACTTAAAAAAAAAAAAAAACTATTATGCAGTTTTGTATTGTTTACTATAGAACCAGAATTGAAATTAATAAGCTTCTTCTTCATTTGTATTATTCCTTTATTTATTTCATTCAAGATTTATTTTTAGTTAAATTGCATTGTTTTGAATAGTTTATCAAGGGATTCTTTTGACAATTAAAAATAAAAGGAAAATAATACAGTATTTTCTATTTTTTTCCCCCAAAAAAGAAAGGAATATTTTTCAGTCATCATTTGTCTACAGTCCCATTTTGTAAAATAAATCGTGAGAGAATCGTATCGTGAATCAAATCGTATCG
The DNA here is from genome assembly GCF_900634775.1 of Gouania willdenowi. Lineage (NCBI taxonomy): Eukaryota > Metazoa > Chordata > Actinopteri > Blenniiformes > Gobiesocidae > Gouania > Gouania willdenowi. The sequence continues at coordinate 6,359,583 of NC_041061.1, read as the reverse complement.
GGAGTTGAGTGAATTGTTACATCCCTATATAAGACTGTTGTTTTTCCAAGAAAAACTGGGTGTTAACCATGTTTTCAAATGGTTTATAGATTGACCTGTTTTACTGTCATGAGAAGTGAATATTAACACATTAATATTGACGCCAAAGTACATTAAAAAACCTGGGACTTTAAACAAGGACCGAGTTGCCTGTAAATGCTGAGTGATGGGGGCGGGGCTCACAGCAGCCTTTGTGTGACAAAGAGTTGCTGAAAACTTGCTGAATATTGCCACAAAGTCATTAAATTGACAAAAAATAATGACGGAAGAATACTAAAAACAGTAACAAAATTGCACAAATTGACTTCAAAAATATACAAATCAAAGCTCAAAACATGCCAAAAACACAGGCAGGATGACAAAATTACACTAAATGACTTCAAAACTACCTCAATGACTTTAAAACTACCTAAATGACAAGAAAATTAAACAAAAGAACTTCTAAAATACACAAAGTTGCTTTAAAACACACAAAATTACTTTTAAACACACAAATATACACAAAATGACTTCAAAAATACACAAATCGAAGCTCAAAGTTACATTAAATGACACCAAAAACACTGGAATGATGACAAAATTACACTAAATGACTTCAAAACTACCTCAATGACAACAAAATTAAACAAAAGAACTTCAAAAATACACAAAGTAGCTTTAAAAACACACAAAAAAAACTTTAATACACACAAATGTATACGGAATGACATCAAAAACACAGGCATGATGACAAAATTACACTAAATGACTTAAAAACTACCTAAATAACAACAAAGTATTGTTACGGCTGAATTTACGGTTGACCTCATTTGGAGACATGATTCATTGCTCTGGTTGAATGATGGAGTCCAGGAGAAGCATTGATGATTTTATATAAAAAAAGTTTATTCTAAACTAAGAAAAAAGGTACAAGATGGAACAAAATGAAACAAAATTAGCGTCCGTCCAGGCGGACGTCCGAAGGAAGTGCCGCGCCCCCTAACAGTTTCAGCTTAAGGTTTTTATACAGATAAGAAAAGGTCCCAACAGTGAGAGACAAAAGGGAGGAAGTCAGATGCCCATAGTGGAAATGTTGGAGGATGATGAAGATGTTATGAGAAGGTTCGGCTCCAGTCTTTATCTGTCTTGATAAGTGTGTGCGTCAGTGTATGTCTGCATGTGAGCAGAGATTCTGGCCTTGGCTCTGTGCACTGAGTACGCTCTGTACTGTTTAATCATGATTCAGCTGTTCAAAAGTGTAAAGAGTAATGGAGTCGTCATGTATTAAAACATGACAAATTGTACACATGAACATACATTTGACGATATGATGATGAATATAATAATTGACCATAACAGAATTAAGCAAAATAGCTTCAAAAATACACAAAGTGGCTTTAAAAACACAAAATTACTTTTATACACAACTACACAAAATTACTTCAAAAATACACAAATTGAAGCTTAAAATGGCACTAAATGACACCAAAAACACTGGAATGATGACCAAATTACACCAAATGACTTCAAAACTACCTAAATGACAAAAATTTGAACAAAAGAACTTCAAAAAATACACAAAGTGACTTTAAAAACACACAAAGACTCCAAAACACAGAATTACACAAAATGACTCCAACAAAATTCTGCAAAACCACACAAAACAATAACTAAATTACACTAAATGACTTAAGAACGACATAATGATAACCAAATTATACAAGAAGACTCCAAAAACACACGAATGATAACAAAATTATACAAAAGAGCTTAAACAACACACAAAATGACTCTAGTGATGTCAACTAACTTCTACAAAATGACACAAAATTGGCAATACTGAAGTCTAACCCTCACCACCGGGAGATTGTGCATGATTTGTGAGAATCAGGGAGACGCTATTAAATCAGCTGAATAAAATAAGTGGTTAAAATGATAAAAAAAAATAATAAAAATGTGAATGGCCTGTGGTAATGAGCTTTAAAATCTCAGTAATATCTAACGTTGTCAGCAGGACAAAGTGTGAGCTGTGTGTCAGACTGTATCATCATCCTTCAGAGGTGTTCTTTCACCACACTGCAGAAGGAATGGAGGAATGTGTAAATGGCACTGATGGAGAACCCAGCGGTGGAACGTGATTGGCTGAGGCTCATCTTCTCGGCCACAGGAAGCTTTAGTGGAATCAGAGTTCAGCTGATTAGAGGATGTAGTCACAGAGTAAATTACACCGTAGAGCAGACGGAGATTAAAGCTCAGCCCTGATGGAGTCTGGGAGAATATTAGCTTCAGTGTGAGCTGAACCACAGCTGAACAGGCGGGACACCCTGGGAACGCTCCAGTCCACTACAACCACATCTTTATTATTCATATAATCCTTTTTCTGCGTTTGATCCAAAGTCTTAAAGTTTTCCACTGATTCCTGAAGGTGATGGTCATTCTGTGGTTTTAGATATTCCCTCAGTCAGGCTCAGATGAGTTCACTAGGCCCTGAGACTGCGCTGGCAGGCGTCCCGGCCCAAGGCGCCTGAAGGAAAAGCTGTGGTTAGAACCGACGGCCACAGAGGCTGCTTTACAAAACTCTTTTCTTCTTCTTTTTTAAGCAGGTAACACAATATTTCCTCTGCAGCTCAGAGGATTAGAGCCTCAATGTATGGCAACACTTCATGAAGATACTGATTTACTTCTGCTTTGCACCATCTAGTGGTGTAAACTGTCACGACTGGTCACATCCAGCAGATGTTAGATTTGTTGTTCCACTTCTTTGTATTTTTAAATTATTTAATTACTTGAAATAGCATCATGCTAGTTAGCTAAAGCAGGTCAGACAAGTGTTTTTCTATTGGGCAACCTCAGCCCTAAGTGTGTTGTTGGAGGGCGATTTAGAAACTGAGTTTTTATAGTCGACATATGCCACAAATTCAGAAAACACACAAAGTTACTGCAGACTAACAAAAACAACACAAAAGACAAAACAACAACAGAAGAACACTCAAAACAACAACAGAAATACACAAAATGACTAAAAAGCACCCAAAATTATGCAAATCCCAAAATTACACTAAATAACTTCAGAACTACATAAACGATAACAAAATTACACAAAAAGACTAAAAAAATACAAAAAACAATGACACACAAAAGTACACATTTGATCAAAACACTCTCAAACACAAATTGAATCCCAGAATTACACTAAATAACTTCAAAACTAAATAAACAATAACAAAATTACACACAGACTCCATAAACACGCAAATTTAAACACAAGGACTTCAAGAATTCATCAAAAACTCACACATGACAACAAAAACACGGAATGACACAAAAGAACTCTATAATGGTCAACAAAATTACTGAAAACGACTAAAATAAAACTGCTCTAAAAACACGCACGACTGAAAAAAACAAAAAAACAAAACAATGACTAAAAATACATTTGGTTCAATTTACGTACACAAACGACCAAACAATTACATGAAATGATGCCAAAAACACACAAATTGTAACAAATATACACTAAATAGCTCCAAAAATACACAAAATGATTCTTAAATACATAAAAATTACAACTAAAACCCTTTGTTTTTAGACTAATGTGTAATTATTCTAAATTCTGACATGAATGTGATAAATGTTCCTTATTTTTGGCAAAACTTAGCTTCTAAATGTTCTTTTTGGATTGGTTTTAATAAAAAGTTAATGTCTTATGTAAATTACAGTTGATGAAGAGGGGTATTATTCCCTTGGAGCTTGAGGAAAATGTGGTTTTATTCCCACACGCACGTCAGGATTTTACTGCAGCTCTGCGTCGGTTCCTGTAAACGACAGCGTGACAGGAAGAGACCAGAGTGGAAATTAAAACCACACACACACACACAGAGACCTCAAACTTTGATTTTAAAATCCCTTCCCTGATGTTGTGTAGCGTTGGAAACACTCAAATGTGACGTCCAGCTTATTCACACACATCGTCTAATCTTTGTGATTTGTTCTCCAGGTGAGGTTGACGTTAGAAACCGTGGCTCCTCTGGGCCGTAGCGGGGGGGACGTCTCCCTGTGTGACCGTGAGCTGAAGGCTCGTCCCCCCGTCAGTCAGCTGGTTCGTCTGCTGTGGGGGGAGGACGCGGCCGAGCTGCAGATGTCCGTCGATCATCTCCCACACGTCGTCATGTTCCTCTCACTACGACTGGACTCCACGTCTACACGGGACGAGGTGAGCATGAGCATGCAGGCAAAGAAGCACAAATCATTAGCGTCGCCAACAAAAATGGCTCCAAAAACACACAAAATTACATTAAATGACTTCAAAACTGCACAAAATTACTCAAAAGGCTCCAAAAACACACAAAATGTCTCCAAAAACATGCATAAATAAATTCCCCTAAAGATATTTTGAATATGGTCTAGAACATACATACATTTGTTCAATAAAATTTTCCAAAAATGAAAGAAAAGTATGTTTGATACATTTTCCATGTTATTTTGTTATTTTTTTGTGTTTCATTAACTTGAATTTTATTTTTCAATAAAATTTTATGATTTTTTTTTCAGCATGTACATTTTATATAATAATATTTTATTACCTATATCAGGGATGTCAAACTCATTTTAGTTCAGGGAGCAGTTTGATCTCAAGTGGGCCACAGATTTTATGCGTGAAACGAATAATTTTAACATCATTGTGCCCCTAGTTTGCACTTCTACGTACACATAAATTACAAAATATGTAAGAAACCGACCATATCCAAACAATGAGTGACAGATATCATTCCCAACAGGATCTTCACTTTAAATTTCCTTGATTTTGTGACCAATTTTTTTTTTTTTCGATCAAGGCAAAATATTATGTCATGGTTGGAGGAAAATTGAAGGATTTTGTAAGAATTTTGAGTTTATTCAACTGTTTGATTTTTAAAAAAAATGCCTGCAATCATGTACTATAGGCACCGGGAGTGTTGAGTGTCATTTACATAATGCTTCATGTCATTTTTACTTTCTTCTTTGACCGATACATTTTATTTTTGCCTGTGTGTGTGTGTGTTAGGAGGAGATCTGGTATCAGTTTCCTCTGTCTGAAGCTTCGAAGCAGCTGAAAGCAGTGAGAGGGATTTTTCTCACCCTGTGTGACATGTTGGACACAGTGACAGGAGGACACATCGTCAGGTACACATCCATCCATCACTAATTTGTCCATGCGTCCACATCACATACTGTAGTGTATACTCTTCTGTCCATCCATCCCTTCATCCATTTTTATACTTTTTTTAAGCTGCGCTCCTTCCCTCCCAAACAATAATCTTACAATAATTTTATAAATAGTTATTTAAATGATTATAACAGTTGTCCTGCCCTCATAGTTCGTCACTTTTGCTTGGCAAACATCTGGTGCACGTTGGATACTGGAAGGAAGGAAACAACCTGCTGGTCATCGGCCTTCCTGCAGAGAGGTCTCACACACACACACACACACACACACACACGGTCACACATGGCAGGTGTATCAGATCAGACGTACGTTCAGTGTAAAAATCTGATGGCACTTTCACACCAAATGCATCAAAAGCATCAGTTGTACATACACAGTATATGGTGGATGCGCTTCTAGGGAGCGTCAGAGTTCCCGCTGCACGTCTTTACACATGGCGGACACTGCACGTTTTGAGATTTCAACGCGGCCGACGCTAGAGTCGGGACTTCTGCTGGAATAGAGCGCCTGTAGTTGGTGTCCTGGTAGGGGATGCGAGCGCCGATGCTGGTGAGCAGGTCGTCAACCTGGGCATGGGAAGTAGCGCTGAAAGCGACTCTCTAATCCGAGCGGAGCTCTGGTGAATCTAGAAATGGTGCCGAGGCACCTTTCAACGATGTTGTCTTTATCAAAAATAGCCAAGTCACTCTCTGGATAATGTAGAGCTGATGAACGGGAGTCGGAGGCGACGTGTTCAGCAATGAACTCCAAACTTTATTCTCCATTCAACCACACTTCTCTATAGCCCTCTGACATCACAGTGCACACACTGAGTCATACCAAAATACATCCGACCAGAAACACCGCCTTCTCAACACAATGTTCGCCACCACTTCGTAGTCACTGGGTGAATTATGAACATAACTAATCCCAACAATATCATCCATTGTATGAACACCACCGGCAACAAAGAAGCCCCTCCCCTAAATGCGCTCTCTTCCCAACTTGTTTGGACGTGGGTCCAGAGCGTCTTCGACGTTGGTGACAAGCGTCTGATTCAATGAGCACAAGCATCCAACTAGAGGCGTGAGGCACGATTTTGATGCCCGAAACACGTTTGGTGTTAACGTACCATTAAAGGAGTTTGTGTTAAAGGGATCTTTCACTGTTTTTACAAATGTGGCCTAAAACCTTTTAAATGTACTTATTAGAAGATTTATGGCTAACAAATTACCTTTTAAAATTGGTCTATTTAACAGTTTTAGAGCCTGTGTTCTGCCATCTTGAAATCATGTGATTGATGATGTCACACGGCCCCACTGCCTGTAAACATTACATTGTTTTTTATTGGAGTGAAACATCCAGCCTGATTTTTAGATCATTTAGCAGCTTTTTCGGTCAAAATTACAACTTGTGCTGCTTTTGTTTGCTCTTAATAATCAGGAAAAGTTGTTTACCGAAAGAGGATAAAAACTGACCTGAACAAAATGTGTGACCGCTGGGGGTTTCGTAGTAGACAATGAAGCAGAGAAGAAGAGCTCTCCTAAGGGACTGCTACTTCCCCTTAAACAGTGCGCTGACACGCTCTGGTGGCTGAAGTTAGCGACTAATCACGGACTGTATAGTTTCCATTAGGAATCAATGGAATGTTTACAGGCAGTGGGGCCGTGTGACATCATCAATCACGTGATTTTAAGATGAGAAACACAGGTTTTAAAACGGGAAAGTAGTCCCATTTTTAAAAGTTAATAAAACAAATATGTTGCAAAAATAATGCTTTTTGTTAGAAAAGTTACATTTGTAAAAAAGGTGGAGGATCTCTTTAAAGTGGTTTGGTAAAAGCTTGTGTTTTTATGTAGATGTTGTGATGTTTTCTCCTCAGGGTTCCTCTGTTCAGTCTGCAGGCGGTGGTGGGAGACGTGGTGCGCACGTTAAAAGTCATGTACGGCTCTCTGGACAGGTCGGCCAATCCCTGTGTGGATGTGAATCAAGCTGTTTGCTAACATTAGCATTTAGCGCAGTTAGCTCACCACAATATTATGTTCTCGTTTCTTATTTTCCCAACACTAATAACACACATAACATTTAAAAAATACACAAATTAAATCCCAAAATGACACCAAAACCATAAAAAATGAACAAAATTACACTAAATGACTTCAAAACTACATGAACAATTACAAAATTACACAAAAAGACTGACAAATGACAACAAAATGAAACATAAGGACACTCAAAATGACTCCAAAAACACATTGTACTGCTAATGTTTATTAGCACAATATACCAATGTACACACTGTGTATACTGTATTAGCAGTTAGCACAATTAGCTCTTCCATCTGAAAACAATGTTTTCATTTCCGGGGTTTAGTTTATTTTTCTGTTCTGTGCTTTTGTGAGTTTTGTGCAGATGTTGACCGTTGCCATGGTAACATTGTTCACTGAAAACGGATGTTATTAAATCCTAAAAAAAAAAAAAACTTTATTAACTCATGAACAGCTTCACAATATTATGTTATCATTCTTTTTTTATTCCTAACAATAACACACATAAAGAAATAAAAATGGTATCCCCTGAGAGATTATAACAAGGACGGTGGCATTAACAGTGACATTTATTGTGAAAACCTCTCGCAATGTTCACTCAAGTAGATGTTTGTGCATTATGTTGTCGGTAACAGTGCGTTCTGTCAGAAGGACCTCGCCCCAAGGTTGGACCACTTCTTCTGCCTTTTCTTCCAGCAGCTCATCCAACCGACACGTTTGAGGCGGAACTCTTCGGCACCGCCCGACGTACCGGGGACACTTTTCCTGGACGGACTGCCGGCGGTCCGATGGCTCACGCTTCCTCCTGAAATCAAGGTGAGAAAATCTACTGCAACACAAACCACTGCTGCTTTTTTTGAGGCGTTTGCTGCTGGTTGGTGCAGTTGTGTCGCCCCCCTGTGGCCAATGTTAGAAACACATTCTCCGTAAATGTTACATGTGAGGCGTTTCGTGTGCAGGTGGAAGTGGACACGATTCTCTCCGATTTTGAGTCATCTGATTTTGGAGAAATGGTGAGCATCAGCACACTGTAGGATTGAGTTTGTTTATTTCTAATACTGTACATCAAAAAGATTGGATAAATTGAAATAATATGCAACAGCGCCTCCTACAGTGGATGGAGAGCTTTTAGGAAACTTTCACATTTCCTTTTTAGCATTTTTTCAGTCTAATTTGACGAGCTCTTTTTTTTCAAACCTGCAGTTTCACTTTTTTATGTTTTGTTTGCCACAGTCGGAGGATCACTTTGGTCTGAGGCGTCTTTACGTCATTCTCGGTTCCTGCTTGTTTTATAAGGTAAGTGTAATGACTTATTTAGGATTTCCTGCCTCGTTGGAGGCAAAATAATGACTTTTTTTTTTTTTAAACGACGGAGCATTTCACCTCAAAATCAAAACTTAAATTTAGGTTGAGGTTTATCATTTGAAATCATTATAATTTTATAGAAAATACAATAAAGTATTTGAGTATCTGCTAGTATGACCATACGGCATACGGATTTAACCGGACATGTCCTCTTTTCACGTCTTGTCCGGACCATCCGAACAGATTTTATAAATGATGAAAGTATCTGGGTTTCCGAGGGACCCTGAACGCATCTCTGGAACATGTTACTCTGCTAATATTTGCTCTGTCGGAGAAATTCCAACAGTTTTTGAAAGCTACGGAGTTGCTCTTTACAGCCAATATCATGTCATTATGTAGTTTTACTCACACGTGACGGAAACATTAAATATACGGCTTTGTTTTGATGAAATTGACAGAGAAAGACTGAAAGAGACCAAATACTGGCTGATTTAATCCAATAATGTGAGTAGTGGATGATAAAACCTCCATGGACGGGGTTTAGAGAGTTATGGGAAGAGAAACGTATCCTATAGGAAGTTAAGTTCACAGTTATTGAATGTATTGTATATTTAATGATTATTTAATGCTCTGTAAGCCTTGAGGTTTTTATGTTCCAGTATTCATTTTTAGCAGGTGACGTTTCTCATTATTTCAATGATTAACATATTTTAAGACGGTTTATATGAGATTTTTCAAGGACAGATTGTTAAAATGTATAATAAAGGAGATTAACTGGAGTCACCAGTGATTTCAGATGTTTTTTTTTTAGAATAAAATAGAATAAATATAACTTTATTGATCCCCAGAGGTGACGTTCACATTTACGGCAACACAATATCAGAGCAGAGAGTAAGAACAAAAATATATACTAACATAGGATAAAAGTGCAAAATGTGTACATACATAAATTAGAAAAACAACAACAGCAGAAAGAAAACAACAAATGTGCAAATTTTAAGTTTGTTAGAAAGAGATAAATTAATTTTAAACCTGTTTTCTCTATTTCTTTACAATCATTCTACTTCTATAATATAAGGGTTTCTTTTGTTTAGCATAAAATAAAATAACAGTTAAATGCTGATGTGCCAACATACCAACAGACATGCACTAGTATCAGTGTTATTGTTAGTATTCATTCCACCAGGGGGCAGCGCTGACCTTTCTCTTCCTTTCTCCTCCCAGTCATACCTGATCGCTAACCACCTTCCTAAGGAGGACCTGCTGGACGTGAGTCTGTACCTCCAGCACTACTGCCTGCTGCCGCTGACCTCTGAGCAACGCGTGGGTCAGCTGGTCGTCTGGAGGGAAGTGTTTCCTCAACAGAGAGCCAATGGGAGCGCAGGAAGCACGCCAGGATACGCCCAGACACGAGGGAGGCACTTCCTGTTAATAGTTGGGCTGGTGAGGAGGATAATCAGCACTTTTTATAAACAGTTTAAAAAGGTTGGAAAGGAAAGACTTTTTCTTTATTCAAACTTAAAGGAACTTAGTTTTTGGTTTGTTTCTGTCTCACTCCCAAACTGGTGAATTATAGAATTATTAGAAACAAAAAAGGGACAGAATTAAACCAAAAAGGTAAATGAAGTCATTTACATGAAGAACTGAGGAATGATTGTAATGACGTGCGTATTTTTAAGATTTTGTGATTTTTATTTTTTTTTTTGGATCAGTTTTCAGTTTGTTTTTAGTCTTTATTGTACATTTTTAGGTTTTTTGTCAGTTTATTGCTTGTTTTTAGTTTCTTTGTCTTTTGAGTCTTTTTTAGTCTGATTGCTGCTATTAGTCTGATTTAGTCATTTTTGTTGGTGTTATTCAGTTTTTGGTCCTTTTTTGCCTGTTTTCAGGCACCTTTTTTAATCTGTTTTTAGTCATTTTTGTGAGTTTATTGCCTGTTTTTAGTCTATTATTTAATCCCAGTCAGTTTTCAGTCTGATATTGGTGGAGTTTGTTCATATTTAGTGTTCATGCGTCTTTATTTAAATTATTGAACTGAAGATAAATGACCAGATTTTGAATACTTGTGGTTGTTTTTACAACTTATGAGACTTGCTTTTATTTATATATTTGTATTTGTTGACATGCACATTTTTTTGTGGTTTTTAATTTATTTTTTTTGTGTTGCTTTAAGTTGTTTTTTTTTTTTTTTTCAGTTTTATTGTAGTCTTTATGTAAGTTTTCAGGTTATTTTTTTGTTATCTGGAGTTCTTTTTGTCAGTTTATTGCTTGGCTTTAGTCTTTTTTTAATTTTTATTTGCAGATTTTGGAGGTATTTGATTGTTTTAAGTCATTTTTGTCAGTTTATTGTGTAATTTTAGTCTGTTTTTTCTGATTTTGGTGGTATTTGTTTGTTTGTTGTCTTTTTTGATTCCGCTAATTGTGGTTTCAGAGACACTTCCTGCAGTGTGTGCTGTTGGAGTCCGGCGGCTGTGCCTCGCAGGCCGTTGGATGTTTAGGTCCAGACTGTGTGTACGTGGACCAGGTGAGAGTTACAGACTGGGACCATGTGCAGGTTAGCTTCCCTCCTGTAGCTTTAAAGCTGGACTGTGTGTCATCATCAGGTCAAAGCCACTCTGCTGCAGTTGGAAACATTGGAATCTGCCGTCGAGGAGCGTCTCAAGGCCCCGTCCACTCCCTGCCTGTCTTGTGCCGATTGGTTCCTCCCCGACTCGCCTTCTCCTATCCTCAGCAAGCTCGCCGGCGCTGTCCGAGGCCGCGGCCTGTTCGGGGAGAGATCCAGGAGGTCCAGCCCTCAGAGGAGCTTGTCAGATAGCGAGGTGCAGGCGGAGATCACGTTAGGAGTTGGATTAGCTAATAGTAAGAAGCTAGGAGCACGGCGGGACTCGCTGGGGTCTGATGGGAGCGTAGCTCACTCTAAGGTAAGATATCTATAATATCTGCATTAAAAGTTTAATTTCACACTAAATCTTTAAACTCACATATAATATGTGCACACGTTCAAAGGTAAACGACACATCATTTTAGCTGCCAAGCTTAAAATAAAATAAGTCTGTTCATTTGTAAACACTGGTGGAAAAATCCGGAAAATTCTGAGTTGTTTGTGTTAAATGAACAAATGTCGTTGCACATCGTCATCGTTCTAAATGTTTGGTTGTTTAGACGCCACGGAGGAAGCCCCCCAACCCGTTCCACCTGAGCTCACCTTCACCAAGGAGGACTCTGACTGAGAGGGAGTCGGAGCAAATCTACCAAACCATGAAGTGAGCAACACCAATCTGTGCAATACCTGCTTACGTACACAAGGGGTCGCCAAATACCCTCAAGAAAAAAATTTTTTACAATTTGATCCCATTTTTGCTTTTTTTTTTACCCTTTTTCTGCAAACTACACCAAACTTGCCATATTTTAACATATTTTCATCACTTTTTCTTGCCATATTTTTACTCCTTTTAATGCATTTTTGCTACATTACTCCCATTTCTGCCACTTCTCCATCAAATTTCAATGCTTTTTCTGCATTGTTTTCCACTTTCAAGACATTTTTGGCACTTATATATTGACCCATTTTTGTCAACCACTTTTTACCATATTTCATGCTTATTTTTGCCAATTTAACCACATTCACAATTTGTCATGCCCATTATTTGCCGGTTTAAACTAAATGTTCCTACTATTTGTTCCAATATTGACACTTTGAACTCTTTTTACTACTTTTTCTGTCTGTTTTTGGCCACCCTAAATTGCAACTTTGAACCAATTTCTGTGGTTTTTCAAAATCCAATTTCACCACTTTTTCTAACATTTTTGGTCACTTTTAACCCATTTTATTTCTGATTAAAACAAGGATTTCCATCTTTAAGATGACTATATACAATGGAGCAAATAATAATGAAATTTCTGGATAACAGTGGATATTATTCATATAAATAAATAAATGTGATCACAGATTCGTAGAACAATGGACCATCATTTTGTTGACTTTATGGATGGTCTGGGTTCATACCAGGTTGTCCTCTGGTGCTGAAAACACTCTGTTCCACTACGTCCTGATGGAGACGATGCAGGGAATCTTCATCGCTCCCACTCACTCTGAGCTCTCCCAGCTCGGCGGTTCCATCCACCCTCGGCTCGTTCGTAACTTCCACCATTGCTGCTTGTCCATACGCGCTGCCTTCCAGCAGAGCCTCCCGCCTACGGTAAGTTCACGATCCTACCATCACACTCTCCGTTCTCTGTGCACACGCCGCCTCACTGTGATCCTCCTTCCTGCAGGGCCGGAGAGCGGCCTATCAGGCGTCAGGTGGCGGCTGGGGTCTGGGTCCGGTTAAGGAACACGGCGTGCTGTTTCAGTGCAAACCTGAGAACTGGACGGACCAAAAGAAACCTGCTCCCACCATGACCTACTGGGTCATAGGGTAACTACAACTACTGATCAGAACCATCACACACTGTATATGTTTTTATCTCTCATACGTGATAAAGAATCTGCAGAGAACTCTAAAAAAACGTTCTTCCTAAAGGTTTGAGAACCTCTAATTTCCTCCAGCATCTCCAACATGAGCAACAATAGGAAGGAAGCCAGGAATGTAACAAGAAACAAAAAATGTAATAAAACCTAAAATGTAATAACTGGTCAATAATGCAACAAGATACGGAGTCCAAAGTGTAAAAACATTTTGGCCAAAATGTAACAACTCGTTACATTTTGGGTTCATTATTACGTTATGGGACAGACAAAACATTTTTCTATGATGACGTGTTAGGGCCACATTAAAATGCACAATGTCTAGTATTTATTAAGAATAAATTATTTAAAAAAAAACGATACTGATTAAAATTATATTTTAAATTTTTAATGTAATTTTTCAAATTAAAACACCACACAATCACGAACAACTGTATTCTTTAATTTTACTTCCTCAAATATAAATCTAGGTAAAGAAAATACAGTATAAAAATTAAATAGTTACATAAATAATTAAATAACAATTAACATTTAAATCATATTTTTGTCATTTTTAAATTATTAAAAAAAAAGTTGTAATATTTCGAGAATAAAGTCGTAATTTTATGAGAATAAAGTCGTTTCTTAATGAAATCGTAATTTTATAAGATTTAAGTCGTAATATTTCGAGAATAAAGTCGTAATCTTATGACCTTTTTCTCGAGAATTAGTTTTTGATATTGTTTGTGACACAGGATTAATGCAACAAAGTGACAAGATGCCCCAGCTCAGATATTTTTTTTACTGCATTTTATTTGAACTATAATTAATACATGAGAAAGTGAAAGTGTAGATGACTTGTGTTTGAGATTGTGTGTGGTAAATACTAATTAAATAACAATTATTGAAAAATACATGATTTTAATCAGTATATATTTATCAATTACTAGCCATTTCAGGCGACCCTAATAGGGTCACAACCCCAAGATTGAAAAACACTGGGTTAATCGGTAATAAAAAGCTCATGTTTATTGATTTTCTGATAAGTTTAGTAAAATCCAAATGGATGGAGGAGTTGTTTTGTTAAACTCTACATTACAAACATGTTGTGGCCCAGTCCCAGAATAACTGATCTGCTGATGTCTCTGGTTGGACCTGCAGGAGGATGCTCCTGGAGCCAGTTCCTCAGGAGTTCTACGTCTGCTTCCATGACTCGGTGCCTGAGGTTCCAGTGGAGATGGCTTTCAGATTGTCCTTTGGTTTGGCCGTGTGACGCCTCACATCAGTGTACGAGTCTCTCAGGAAAGCCTCACGTTTACAAAGTGTAAATAACTCTTTAGGAGAGACGTGATCTGCTGCAGAAGCTGGACTGATGCAGCACAGATAAGATCATTGCTACTAATTTAATGTCTGTACAGTTTTGATATGAGGAGGAACTTCTTGGATACAGAAGGGAACAATAATAATAAAGTGAGTCGACTGTTTTCAGAGCTCTTTATGTCAGTGAGTCTTTAACAGAATGAATCAGAACCGAAGAAGTGTGAAATAAACGGCACAAGTCTCCAAAACCAGCGACTGTTCGGGTACGTTCTGTGACTCAGGCGGCACCTTGCACCAGCTGCAGGTTCCTCCTGTAACACTCCAGACTACACAGGGGAACCCCAGTCTGAGAACACGAGTACTTCTTCACGTTGGTGCAGCCGCTCACGCCGCAGTTCACTGGGGTCAGAGGAGGAGGGCGTAGTGCCGTGGTGGGAGTGGCGACGCCCACTGGGAAGGAGATGACCACCCCCTGCGCTGAGTCGCTATAGCGCACCATGGGGGTCTGACTCAGCTTGGACTTCTTCTCCCTCAGGCTCTTGATCTTGGCCTTGCTGGTTTTGGTGAGCCGCTCGATGGTCTGGTTCTTGCTGTCCTCGGCTTTCTTGGCGGCCTGAAGCCGCCGCTTTCGCGCTCGCTCCTCGCGTTTCTGCATCATCTCCGCCGTCATCTCCTTCTCCTTGTAGCCCATGGGCAGTTCCAGCAGAGGCTGGATCTGCTGCTTGTGGAGCAGAGCTTTCTGAAGGGCCACAGATAGAAGCTCACATTAAACTCCTTTATTATTATTATTATGATAAATAAAGCACATTTTCTATATATTATAGATCTATACATGGGTCAATGACGTAACACCTAAATATTCTGTCTAACTGCATAAATACATGCAAGTGTTTAGCATACACAACGTGAACATATAGCTTAAAATAAGGATGTGGTAAGACTTCATATGTGAATGCTGATTGGCTGAAATGGTGACACCCACATTTAAAGGGATACTACGCATGTTTGAGGCTAAACCTTCATGTTAATATTCCAAAGACATTTCTGACACAAAATTATAAACAGTTTTATTATTCAGCTTTAGAGCGATTATCTAAAGGGTTTTTCAACCTTGGGGTGACTCCGTGTGCGGTCGGCCTGAATTCAAATGGGGTCACTTAAAATGTCTAATTACTGATTCAAGTTATTAAATATTATAGAAATGTTTTATTTTTTCAATTATTATTCCTTTTCAAATTAAAACACCATCAAACAATCTCAAACAACTGTATTCTATACTTTCACTTCCTCAAATATTAATCTAGTTAAACAAAACTGTATAAAAATTGATAATTAAATGGTTACTTAAATAATAATGAAAATTTAAATTACCGTGTATTTTTTAAAATTATTTCTTTTCAGATTAAAACAGCACACACTATCTCAAACAACTGTATTCAAATATGAATTTAGTTTTTTTAAATACAGTATATAAATTAAGCAATTAAATAGTTACTTAAATCATTAAATAATAAGGAAAATTATATTTTAGTATTTTTTTTAAATATTCTTTTTCAAATTAAAACACCACAAACAATCTCAAACAACCGTATTCTATACTTTCATTTACTCAAATATAAATCTAGTTAAAAAAAAATTACAGTGTATAAAATAAATAATGAAAAAGATAATTAAATAATA
Organism: Gouania willdenowi; assembly: GCF_900634775.1. Taxonomy (NCBI): domain Eukaryota; kingdom Metazoa; phylum Chordata; class Actinopteri; order Blenniiformes; family Gobiesocidae; genus Gouania; species Gouania willdenowi. Next base: position 6,343,583 of record NC_041061.1, on the reverse strand, counting down.
ATGAAAATTTAAATAACATTTCTGTAGTTTTTATAAATTATTGTTCCTTTTCAAAACGCCACAAACATCTCAAACGACTGTATTCTATACTTTCACTTAGAGTTCAGTCGTTTGATATTTATTGTGTGATGTGTTAATTTGAAAAATAATATAAAAATATAATTTTAATCTGTATTGATTTGTTTTTTCAGTATTAGACATTTCAGGTGGCCCCATTTTAATTCCATGCGACCCCCCACATGGGGTCAGGACCCCAAGGTTGAAAAACACTGCCTTAAATGCACTTTAGATGATGGCTCTAAAGCTGAATATTAAAACTTAGTTAGTAAATTGTGTCAGAAATGTCTTTGGAATATTCATATAAATGTATCAAACACACATACTGTAATATCCCTTTAAATGTGGGCGTCACCATTTTGGACATTTCAGCCAATCCGCATTCACATTACAGCCTTGCAAAATCCTTATTTTAAGCACTTTTTAACTGATGTTCACGTTGTGTATGCTGATTCATCCTCTAACTTTAACTTTGTGTGAACTCCTCCTGTGAGCCCTGAGTCTGACCCTGAGTCGCCCTCACCTGTCGCGCCGTCAGCAGCGACTCGTCCAGCTCCTTCTTCAGTTCCCCGTTATCGTCCAGCTCTCCTTTCTCCAGAGCGTCCAACCACCGCTCTTCCTCGTCCACCGGTGCGCAGAGCATGGAGTCCGAGTCCACGTCGGGCAGAGGGGAGGCGGCCATGTTGCTGTCCTCGTCTGATACCGAACAAACGCAAACCATGTACAATACTCACATATTTGGCTTCGATTGGAATTCATTTAACTCAGGAAACTTAAACTGCCAGAACTTTACAGAATTTTTGTGACAGATACTTAAAATGTCCTTTGATTTATTTATTTTTTTTAAGCAATTTGTAATTAATTTGGGGGAGATTTTGTGTAATAATTTGAGAAAAATGGCAGGAGTTTGGGAAAAAATTGATTTACAACTGAATTAGTTGGTAATTTACACAATAATTAATGTTTTCTCTGTCATTCTGCTTGGGGGCCAAATCATATGCTCTGAAGGGCCGGATTTGGACCCCGGGCCAAGAGTTTAACACTTGTGAATTAAATGGGGAGAAAAGATATTTCTTTAACTTTCTTTTAAGCATAATGACATTATTAAAGAGTATTTTGAGCAAAATGAGAGAGCAGATATATCTATTACCAGTGAATTAAATGGTTAAGATTCTCCTAATTACTGTTTTATAATAGTTAAATATATACGTATTTTAACGTTGATAACCATTATTCGTGACATATGATGAGTTTGCAATTTTTTTCTGTTAGACGAATGTAAAAACAAAGCTTTGAAGAAAATTCCATATTTTCCTGTTTTACTTTTGTTCTGGCCATTCTGTACTGGTGGACAATGGAAACGTATAAACCAGTGTTACCCAGCCAAGCTCGATACTGCTCCAAAGGCACAGAGGGAGCTTCGTCGTCATCATCATCCTCATCGTCGTCGTCTTCATCTGGGTCATTATCGATGATCATCAAAGGCGAAGGAGGACAAGCTACGCCGGGATGAACCGTGAAGGTGGGAACGCTGACGGAAAAAGAAGTAACTTGTGTGTTTATGTCTCATAATCTACTGTTATTGTTACTTTTTCATTATTCATTCAACATTTCTTTCATTCTTGAGCAGTTTTTCCTGGAAATTCAGTGCGACACAAAGTTATTTTCCCAATAAAACAAACCCAGATGTTCACCTCTTGGTTCCCAGCGTCTGTCCTCCCAGTTTGATCTTCAGCCTGAGCTGAGGCGGAGCTCGAGGAACCACGACAGGTTTGGGCTCGGCCTCGACTAAGCTGTGATGCTTCTTTTTGTGTTTCTTGTGCTTCTTGTGTTTGCGTTTATGGACGCCATGCAGACTGGAGCTGCCTTCGCCTACAGACATAGAAGCACAGAGAACATTAAGGTATAATATGATGGAGGGGATTTATACAATGTCCTGCTACTCTGTTGACTAAATAAGTTCTATTATTTGAAGTCAGAAGCGACTTAAGTACTGATTTAAAAAAAAAAATTATGCATTAATAATAAAAAAACTACTGCAAAAAAATAATCGAATGATAAACATTTTATTTGTTTGTTTTCATAATTGTTTTCATTCCACTAGCACTGGTCAATACATGTACATTCCTTAAAACATACTGTTATATATTTATTATTTGCTTCAGTCCTGCATGATTTGTATAGTACGGAAGTAGATTAGGGACACTTTTGATGATTAAAAATAGTTTTGGGCAAATGAAGAATAAAGCTGAAAAGTCAAGTTTAAAGTTGAAATTTTGAGAATAAAATCGATAAAGTTGAAATTTCAAAATTACACTAAAAAAACAATATCGTGATAAAAGTCGACGGTTTGCTAATAAAGTCAAATCTACAAAATTCATGAAATTTCAACATTAATCTCAACATTCATTTCGACTTTATTCTTGATTTGCCCGAAATTATTTTCTCCATCAATATTGGCCTTAATGAGTTTCTGTATTAAAAGAGTCATCCTTTTTTCATACAACACAAAAATCAAATAAACCGTGAAAAAAAAAATCCTACAATTTCTACTATTGTAATAAATGTATAAAATAGTTTAACGCCAACATATTAGCCTTTTAGGAAGTGTTTAGCCACATAAAGCTAAAGCAGTTTATTTTACTGTACTTTTCTAGGTCTGATTAAAAATATGGTGAAAATAAAACATTTGACAGAATTGATGTTTACAAGCAACAATTATAAATGTGGATTATGTGACAAACAATAAATAAACGAACAGATACGCCTTTGTTGACTTTTTTTAGCGAAAAAAAAAAAAAAACAACTTTAGTGTCTTGATTGTAATGAAAAGTACCAGGAAATTTCGTGTCCAAAACGGTCCAATCAACAAAATAATGAGTAAATTTGACATACTCACCGAGAAACCTGGGATGAATCATATCTTTCCTTTTGCCCATTGAATCAGAAGAACAGCCGCTCTGCAGCTTCACATCTTAGTATTTTCACGTAAACACAGTAAGACTCGTTTAACAAAACCTAACTGATTTCAAACTAAACTACGCCTCTAGCTGCTTCTTCCACCAATAAATAACAATTTATATTCAAAGTTATACAAACTAAATACATAAACTACCAAACCGCGTTCATAAATGCAAAACCACCTTTTGGAAAACACATCCAACGAGCTTTTTTTAGCGTTAGCACCTCATGCTAATAGCACAACATGGGAAATGGCTTGTGTCGTCATTACCGGTTGACGGAAGTTACGCACCATTTTAATCCACAAAATATTATTTTTTTAATTGCTAAATATTTATTTATCTTGACGTATTTCAAACACACATCAGCAAAAACAATAAATAATCATATTTTGTTTGTAAAGCATAACTGCTGTCATTTATTTATGTGGGAAATGTAGTTTTCACTATCGAAACCAGCCGTCTACTGTTCCTCAGCTTCTGTGCTAGTCGAACTACATTACCCAGAAGACACCGGAGCAATAGAGCGCTGATACGCAAGGTCAGTTTACACAGCTGAACGTGGGCTAGTTATCTTCACTTAATACGTGTAAAAGTACAATTAAATCCTCGAAAACATTCTTTTATCCTCAATGAGTTTCACCATATTCAGAATTCAGCTTTTATATCGGTGATAATACTGGTGGAAAAATGCTTTTAAATGAGTGTGTGTTAAGGTCAAAGTGTTTGTTCTGATAGTAATACAAACGACTCACCGACTGATAAAGCTTCACATGCTAAAGTGAATTATAACGACATTTATGCGGCTTGTTTGTAAATGTCAAGATTACTGAGAGGACACTAAAACATGTGAGTATGGCGTCACTCTGAAACATGCAATGTAAGCAAACAGCAAAATAAAACAAAAACAAAAAAACAGCAAATGCAAAAAAATTAAAGAATAAATAATAATAAAAAAAAAAAGTAGACATTTTGAAGTAAAAATGAATAAACATTGCGTTTATCTCAGGCTTTTATTTTGGTTAAAATATTCATTATTGTTAATATGGTGTACAAAACTTTAAATGTAAACATAAAAATGTCTGCAACAGGTTGAAACTGTGTGAATAAATTCACTTAAATAAACCATCTAACATTTCAGATGTTTTTTTTTTTTTTTATAAAAAAATTTTATTTACAGGAATCATGAATTATGCTCGTTTTCTGACGGCTGTCAGTGCAGCCAGGAAGCCTTCTCCTATCAGGATGCTGAGTGAGTTTCACTTTGTGACATTTTAGATTTTGTTTTACAACTCCAATATATTCACAACATTTAAAAGTCCAACTATTAAATCAGAATTACTCATTGTGCAACTCTGCTGGTTGTCAGTTTTTTCATTGTTGCTTTTTGCTAAAACTCAAGAAGTTCCTTGAGTTATTGTCGTATATGAGATGAGATGAGATAGTCACAGTTAAGAGAAGATGTAGCAAACAAAATGAGATGTGATGAGGTGAAATGAGAAAAGTTATGGTAAAGCGAGTTGAGCTGAAATGAGGTGAGAGTCAAAGTTAAGAAAGAATGTAGCAAGATACAATGAGATAAGGTGAGATGGAATGAGATGTGAGGCGAGATAAGGTAAAATGGGATCAAAATATCACCGACTACCAAGTCAAATTCCTTGTACTGTCCTAAAAACTGTACTTGGCCATTAAAACATTTCTGATTCTGATAAGGTGAGATGAGATGTGGTGAAATTAGATAAGCGAAGGTGAGATGACTCTGAGGTGAGGTGAGATGAGATGGTTATGAGATAAGGTACAGTGAGGTGAGGTCAGATGAGATGGTTATGAGATAAGGTACAGTGAAGTGAGGTCAGATGAGATGGTTATGAGATCAGGTACAGTGAAGTGAGGTCAGATGAGATGGTTATGAGATAAGGCACAGTGAAGTGAGGTGAGATGAGATGGTTATGAGATAAGGTACAGTGAGGTGAGATCAGCTAAAATTAGGTGAGGTCAGATGAAACGAGATAAGGCAAAAATAGATGAGCTAAGATTAGATGAGGTGGAATGAGACAAGATATTGTTCCAAAACATGCATGTGAGGTATTTTCGTCACATGTTGGGGCCTGATTTTTAATAGAGAGAGTGAAAAAATGATAGATTTTTTCATTTCAGAATGTGATTTCAGTTTTTCTGCGATTAATGGAAATCAGAGGTTTTAGATGAGATGCGGTGAAGGTTGGAGGGAGTGAGATGAGATGAAGTTTTGTCATCCACTAAGGGAACACTCTGTGTTTTCCTGTCTCTCCTGAACCTGAAGCTGAGCTTCAGCAGCGTTCGCCTCCATCTCTGATATCATTGGCCGGTGGGGCTCCAAACCCAAACACCTTCCCCTTCCAGTCGGCCTCCATCACCGTGAAGAACGGACAGACGGTGACCTTTGATGAAACCTCCATGAAGAGAGCGCTACAGTACTCTGCGTCCAATGGGTGAGAGCATGAGACAGGAAGACGTCTCTTCCTCCAATCAGCAGGAAGCTCTGTATAACTCTGACTCCGCCTCCTCGTGCAGGATTCCTGAGCTGCTGACATGGATGAAGAACCTGCAGAAGAACCTCCACAATCCTCCCACTGCCAGCTACAGCCCAGAGAACGGAGGGATGGACGTGTGTGTGACCACAGGCAGCCAGGAGGGGCTCTGCAAGGTCTGTGAATAAGACTGAAATCTTTAATCCACAGTAGATTTTGGAAAATAATCTAATTGTGATTTTTTTTTTTTTCCCCGATCTTGCGATTGCAATTTAAAATGCAATTATTTTTTCAAGGGCCTCTTGTCATGTATTTTTCAATAAACACAAGCGATAAATCAATCTGTTTCATAATAAACAATTTCAGATTTATTTAAACTTTAAATAAATATAAAATATAAATTTTAAAGCACAGATTACAACAATAAAGCAGTCAAATTTGTGGCTTTACGTCTTCAACATATCTAATTAACTTCACGTTTCATGAAACATGTAAACATGTGGACTGCACTTCTTAAACACTCTGAACTTAACAAGGCAGGAAAATAAATACATAAATAAATCTCAGCCTTTGCGATTAGAAAATCACGTTTTACGATATAGCGATAATATCGCTAATGCAATTAATTGTTCAGGCCTAAACCACAGACAACTTTAGGGAACATCAAGAGAAAGTTATTAATGTTGTAAAGTGGCATGTCACAGCTCAAGTGGTTTCAGAATTAAAAAAACACAAACGTTTTCTATAAAAACAACAGAAATAGTGGTGTCAGCTATCATGTATTACAACAGGGTCCAACATGTGGCATGAATTACTGTATGTTGGAAAAACCCATTCAGAAACATCACGGGGGAGGTAGCGATGCATGTTAGGGACTCTGTGGGGTAAATGGGGCAAATCATGTCATCAGAAATGACTGGGAAGAGTTACATAACCAAATTAATAACATATTTATTTCAAACATCCCACTTACATGTGAAGAATTGGACAAAAAAATGATAAAAACTTACTGGCCATCACGAGAAAATGGTTGAAAGTGGAATCACCGACCATTAATGAATGGATCAATATTGTTCATAAGATCTACATTATAGAGAAACTGTTATTTTTCCTGAGTGCAAAAGGATTAGTTGGTCAAGCTTTGGTCCAAATGGACATAATATGTAAACACAATAAGATCAGATTTTAATTAACTATGTTTATAACTATATTTTATATTTATTTTTTAATTAACTAACATGTTTGCCAACATTTTAAAAATAATGATGTACAAAAATTATGTGACCCCCCCCCCCCCCCCCCCTTTTTTTTTCTTCTTTTTTTTCCACTTTTTTTCAATGTTCAAAAAGTGGAAAACTCTGAAAAGACATCGTGGACTGACACACTAAAGGTTTAACAGTATTAAAATGTGTGATTGAGAGGGAGATATTTTGGTCATGAATGTGTTGATGATTTGAATTGATTTTACTGATGATTTTAAATGTTCTTATTGATTTTAAACAGTTGAATGTTTTATCATGTAAAGCACATTGAGTGGCCTTGTGTATTTAATGCGCTATACAAATAAATTTGCCTTGCCTTGCGAACAGGAGTGCGCGGCTGCTGCTGCACGTCGTAATGCTTCCTCAATTCATTTAACGCGTTTCCCTCTAATGAATATGTATTGTAGGCGGAGCTCACTAGGGGAGCAAAAAAATGGGAGGGGGAAATTCAAATAAATGAATGCAGGGGAAGCAATGCAATTTATCAAAGATGGACTTCATTGCTCCCTCTGTTTTTCTGTATAAATTTAGCACGGCCCACAACCAGGTGGTAACTGTCAAAGCTTTTGATGACAGCAGTGATAATTGTGAGGAGACGAGGCAGGGGAGAGGAAAGACTAACGAGGGACGGCATTTTCAGACCTCGACTTTAAATATTTGGGATCAATGAATTCACAATTTTAAAGAACGTGTTAAAACTTTTCCTGTTTCGTCTCCCCACCGTGGCTCTGGGGAGACAGCGGAGGTCTGCACTCTCCATGGCTGGAGGCTGTTTCTCCTCCGGGGATCACTCCCGTACACCTTACGCTTGGTAAAGACGGTACCGCGTCGGAAGAACAGGCCGTTTTGTTGTTGTAGAGCTGCACTTTATTATCTGGCTGCACTATAAACATAAGCTCGCTACCTGTCCCGGTCGCCGTGTCGGACTCTACCCATAGACACGCACACACATCTCTCTTCCGTGGCTCACTCTCACACACACGCATCAGCCGTGCGCATGCACCCATCCGTCACCCACCTATCTATTTATTTATATCTTTGCTGTAATTTATCCATTTTTTATTAGCTTCCTCTACTAACATCTCCAATTCTGCTGCTTCATATTTATTGTTTTTGCTTCCGCGCACTCAGCTCTCCTTCACCCTCATAACACGTACAAAACGCTCATTTGAATAGGGCGGTCTCCACCACTTCTGCACGTGCACTAATCATTGCTGCAGTTTTAGTTAATTTCTCGCAGCAGGTGAGGAAACTGTCACCAAAGGATTTAGGAAAGCAACTGGATTACCATCCTTTATTTCAGATCTTAGTGAATCCTCCCCTCAGACTCTTCTCCGTGACATGTTTTTATTTTTTCTCTGTTCCTTTTATTCAATGGACAATGGGAATAGGGCCAAGGAAACTCTGTTAAGTTGTATAAGTGAGATTGTGCCTACCCGTGTGTTTTCCAAATAAAAAAGTGAACTAAAAATTAAAAAAAAACAAAAAAAAAAATCAGAAATGTGTTTTAAAACAAAGCTAATATCTAAAATCTTTTTTTGGTGCTTTTTTTTTTTTCTCAGGTGTTTGAGATGCTGGTCAGTCCCGGAGACAACGTTCTCCTGGACACTCCCACATACCCAGGAACTCTGGCAGCAGTGAGCATTAAAAGAACACACACACACTTCAAAAATACACAAAATAACTTCAAAACACACAAATGCCTCCAAAAACACACAGAATTATTCAAAATGTCGCCATAAATGTCAACAAAATAACACAAATGACTCATAAAATACAATGACGAAAAGCACCCAAATATACATGTTTTTATTTTTTATTTTAATTACACAAACAGAGTCCAAATACAATCAAATTGCAACAAATGTACACCAAATAATGATTCCCAAGTACACAACTGGACTCAAAAAATACAAAAAACAACAACTAAAAACCCACTGAATCCCCTTTGTTTTTAGAATAATAGTAATAACAGTAATTATTCTAAATGCTGACATGAATGTTGATAATGTAACCCTCACTGTGATGAATATATTCAGTAAACACACACACACACACACACACACAGTGAAATGTCTCTCCTTCACAGCTTCAGCCGCTGGGCTGTAATCTAATAAACGTTCCCAGTGATCGTTACGGTATGATTCCCACCGCCCTGAAGGAGGTTCTGTCTCGATGGGATCCAGGTGAGGTTCACAGGCCTGGTAGCACAGCTCCTAAGGTCCTCTACACCATTCCCAACGGAGGAAATCCCACAGGAGCTTCCATGACAGCAGAGAGGAAGAAGGAAGTGTACGAGGTTGGTTTTCCCTGAAACATAAAGGCTGTGTTCGAAATGTCACACTTTGACCACACTTTACAAACTAGTTTATACTGTCTACTATATATACTGTAAATATGATTAGGATGATGAGCGTTACCACTGAAGTATACTTCCAAGTTTCCCAAGATGCATCTGGAACCCACACCTGAATCACACCTGGCTAAATATCTCTGTTGAGTCTCCACCTTTCAAAGTTCAAACATTTGAAGTGAGAAAGTGACCAAGTAGAATATCAACATTTGCTCATTTCTTCCATAAAACTCATGAATACACGTTTCATGCCAACATTTCTGAGATTTTGGGAGATCCTCCATTGTACTACTGAGAAAACTTCTGGTTAACTTCAAAACAAGAGCCCTATTTACAAAAGTGTTAAAAAACTAATGGAAGACAAGAAGAGATGCTTTTATTTTGAAAAGGGGATGTTTGATTTTTAGCTTGAGGCTGATCCAAAGACAATACATTACATTCCGCTCGCAATGCATCATGGGGCGGTTGAGTATGACTAGTGTTTCTACAGTGCATACTTGAGAAATGTCCCCACATAGTATACATCTAGGTATTTCTTGCATACTCAATCTTTTCATAATATCTATTGTGAAGCACTACATACTCATTTTGACATCAAACTTAGTATGAGTAGTAAATTAGTATGACATTTACAACACAAGTATGTTCACTGAAGTATACTTCAGTGGTAACGCTCATCATCCTAATCATACTTATAGTATATGGTAGACAGTATATACTCACTGAGGTTGTAGTGTATAATCAAAGTGTGACATTTTGAACACAGCCAGAGAGAATCAAAGAAAACTTGCAGAGTTAGCGTTTGCTCAGAATCCATACGAAACCACTGACTGTCCTCCATCACGTCCTCTGTTGTGTAAACAGCTGGCTCAGCAGTACGACATGCTGATCATCGAGGACGACCCATACTACTTCCTGCAGTTTGAGAAGGTACTAATCCACATCATTTTCCTCTTGTCACTTCAATGATTTATGAGTTTGTTTTTTTTTTGTGCGTTGTTCAGCCGTGGGCGCCGACCTTCCTCTCCATGGACGTGGACGGGAGGATCATCAGGACCGACTCCTTCTCTAAGATCCTGTCATCAGGGTGCGTGTGTGTGTGAAAAAGACAGCCCAACTGAAAGACTGTGATAATGTAACATTTACCAGTAGGAATGAGAGTGGATGGTTTGGTCGGTAGTATCACTTTAAATGTTCACAGTGAAACACAAATGTTTGCACAAAAATAGTTTTCACTGTTTATTTGAGGTTTATTCGAGGTGCGTCATGTTGCACAGACGAGCTTGAGAAGTCCATAAAATACATTCAGCAGATTTACAGGAAACGCAGCAATCAAACGTAACATAAGGAGCGATACAAATCAAAGGAAAATCTAAATATTTTGTGCATGTTTAGCAATATTGTGCACTGGTAATGTTAGGCTAATGCTAATGCTAGGTAACATTAGTGCTAATGCTAATGCTAGGTAACATTAGTGCTAATGCTATTGCTAGGTCAATGCTATGTTAATGCTAATACTATACTAATGTTAGGTTAATGATAATGCTAGCTAATGTTTAGTTCATGCTATACAAATGTTAGGTTATTGCTAATGCTATGCAAATGTTAATGTTATTGCTAGTTAATGTTAATGATATGATAATGCTAGCTAATGATATAGCTAGGTGAATGCTAATGCTATGTTAACGTTAATGCTATGCTAATGCTATACTAATGTTTGCATTAACATTAGTTAATGCTAGCTAATGTTAATGATATGATATTGCTAGGTTAATGCTAATGCTAGTTAAGGTTAATGCTATGCTAATGTTATGCTAATGTTAATGCTATGCTAATGCTAGCTAAGGCTAATGCTATAGTAATGTTAGGTTAATTGTTAATGCTAGCTAATGCTAATTCTCATGTTATGTAAATGTTAATGCTAATGTTAATGATATGTTAATGCTAGCTATTTATATAGCTAGGTTAATGCTAGGAATTGTGGGTCAGCATTATCTGGTCTCCTTTGGTAAAGGATGCATCAGTGTTTCCGAGGCTGAAGGAGGTAAAACAGGAAGCTTTGAGCCTCTTTTCCTGAGCATAAAGACAACTTGGATGCTCATGGCCACCACTTAAACATTAGCCGGGGTGAAGGAACAGTGGATAGGAAAGGAGATAGGAGGGACTTTTCAGACACAGCCTTACACACGTCTGTGCGACTCCACATCCCACAATACAATGCACGAAAGTGTCGACAAACAAAGTGTTTACGGTGGAGATAAAAGGAAACTTTCAAGCAGAAATTTCTACCTTTTTCCTTTTATTTTTTAAGTAAATGATGTTGGATTCATTGATCTATGAGGTGGTGAATACTATGATGGTGACTATGTTTTGTGTGTCTGTAAGGCTGAGGATAGGTTTTGTGTCCGGCCCCAAACCGCTGGTAGACCGTGTGGTGCTGCACATCCAGGCCTCCACCATGCACACAAGCACCTTCACACAGGTGAGCGTGCACACACACACACACACACACACACTGTGTCTCCTGATTGTTGGAGTGGTTTCACAATAAAAGCACTGTGTGCGTCCGCTTTCTGCAGCTCATGGTGTCTCAGCTGCTGCACAGCTGGGGGCAGGAAGGCTTCCTGCAGCACATAGAAGGGTACGAGGCTCCGCTTCACGTCCCTGTAGTCACACACAGCAGCAGCATGACTCAGCAGTTTTCTCTCTCCCTGCAGGGTGATCGAGTTTTACAGCAAACAGCGGGATGCCATGATCGGCTCTGCAGAACGCTGGCTCAAAGGTTTGTGTGTGCGTGAATTTTAAAGCCATCATACAGTGTGTAACACAGTAGGTGCAACTATTACAGAGTCGGGCAACTTTTATTACAGCGGGCGTCACAAAACAGGGATTGTGTGATCTTAGAGCCACATTATCAATATTCGTTTCAACATTTAGAGAAATTACCAGTTTGAGCTTTAATACACCATAGAAGAAAGGTTTTTGTGTGTTTTTTGTTGTTGTTTTGTATATTTTTTTAGTCATTTAGTGTATTTTCCTCTCATTTTGTGTATTTGTTGTAATTTTGTTGATTTTTTGAGAAATTTTGTTAAATTTGAGTCATTTTTGTGTACTTTGTATATTGTATATTTTTTGTAGTATTATTGGAGCAATTTGTGTATTTTTGTTGTCTTTTTGTGTATTTTTGGAGTCATTTGTTGGATTAGCCAGTTTTGTAGTCTAGCACACATTGATTAAATCCCGGGAGTTAGCGTGATAAGAGGAAATTTAGCTTTGTAGTATAGGCCCCTGGGGTATTTTGCTCTCATTGTGTGTGTTTTTGTAGTCATTTTGTTAATTCTTGGAGTCATTTAGTGTATTTTCCTCATTTTGTGTGTTTTTGTTGATTTTTTGAGTAGTTTTGTTGATTTATGGAGTGGTTTTGTTGATTTCTGTGTACTTTTGTTTATTTCTGTGTATTTTTTGTAGTCATATAGTGTTATAGGAGCAATTTTGTGTATTTTTCTCTCATTTTGTATGTTTTTTAGAGTCATTTTGTGAATTTGTGGGGTCGGTGTGTGTTTTTTTTTTAATGTTTCCAATAATTTTCTGTAATATTTTGCGTTTTACTTTAGGGGCTACACAAAATGAGACCGAGGGCCTGTGTTATTGCTTCCGACTCAGAAGTTGAGAACCTCTGACCAAGAGTATTTTATTTAATGTTTTTATGTATTAAACATTTGCTTGGTGCGATGAGTCAAATGTAGAAACGTTGGTAAACATAAAGTCACTGAGGTGTGTGTTGTGTGCTGACATGAGTTGGACACTCATGTTGTAAATAAACACACCTCTCATGGGACTCTGTGTGTGTTTGTGTGCGTGCGTGTGTGTGTGTGTGCAGATTTGGCCGAGTGGCACGCCCCGTCTGCAGGTATGTTCCTGTGGATGAAGCTGAAAGGCGTTGCTGACACGCAGCAGCTCATCATGGAGAAGGCCCTGGAGAAAGAGGTCAACACACACACACACACACACACACACACACGCACACACACAGTACGTGCCTCACTTAGAATGCAGCTGTGTGACTGTGTGAGAGATGGAAAAACAGATGCCGGATCAGAGTCTGGCCCCGCCCACATTCAGTGTGTAAATCCCGGCTCAGGTCAGACGTGTGCAAACACGAGTGTTTGCT